>NW_015094509.1:1680729-1691851 GCF_001431845.1 Calidris pugnax
GGGGGGGGGGCTCGGGCTGAGGGGGGCTTCTGCAAAGGGGGTCCCGGTGCCGTTCCCGGTGGCGCATGTACCGGCCGGATCCCTCCCCTGCCCCCCTCCACCGGCACAGGGGGGCGGGTGAGGGGAGGGCCCACTTTTTGAGGTGGTTTCATAATAATGCTTTTCAACTGAGGCTGCTTTTCTCAGTTCTGCGTTCTGCTGCCGAAGGGGAATCCAAATAACTGGGACGTGACAGCAAAGGACTGACGAACCCGGGTTTCCCCATTTCCAGACCCGGCAATAGCTGCTTCAGCCTCCCGCGGGTTCAGGTTAAAGTTCCTGGCACAGAGTTGCTCCAGATTTCATAGAGTCGCCCGTATTTTCTGCAAAACGTCCCTGGTGGGAAGGGAAATGTAAGCAAGGACCAGGCTGAAGGCAGTAAAAGGGCTGCGGTTAAGAAGATAGAAACAGTCCTGCAGCCACTTCTAAGCAGCTCATAGAAGATGATAGAAATATTCTGCTCCCATATTACATTTTTCATAAATCTCTCCTTTCTGCAGTGCTATAACTAAGCCTGTGTCAGCGTTTCTACTGTATCCACCTTTCCAGCCTCTGTGTTTTTACTGTATCCCTCCCCTGCCTGCACCACTCGCTTTTACAGAACCAAAAGCCAGGTCAGTGGAAGGCACAGGGACATTTGTGCCATTTTGGCCTGCAGACTGCACATCAGACTTCTCCCGTCCAGCCATCACGGAATCAGGGAATTGTCAGAGTTGGAAGGGACCTCTAGAGATCCTTCAGTCCAACTCCCGGCCAAAGCAGGGCTGCCCAGAGCACATCACTCAGGAGCATCCAGGCGGGGCTTGAAGATCTCCAGAGAAGGGGACTCCACACCCTCCCTGGGCAGCCTCTGCCAGGGCTCTGCCACCCTCACCCCAAACAAGTTCTTCCTCCCATTGGAGTGGAACTTCCCATGGTCCAGCTTGTGCCCGTTGCCCCTCGTCCTGTCCCTGGGAACCACTGAGAAGAGTCCGGCTCCATCCTCCTTCAACCCACCCTTTAGACCCTTGTCAGCATTCAGAAGGTCTCCCCTCAGCCTTCTCTTCTCCAGGCTCAAGAGCCCCAGCTCTCTCAGCCTTTCCCCATCAGGGAGATGCTCCAATCCCTCCATCATCTCTGTTGCCCTACGCTGGACTCTCTCCAGCAGTTCCCTGTCTCTCTTGAAGTGGGGAGCCCAGCACTGGAGGCAGGATTCCAGTTGTGGCCTCCCCAGTGCAGAGCAGAGGGGGAGAATGACCTCCCTCCACCTCCTGGCCACACTCTTCCCTACGCAGCCCAGGACTCCATTGGCCTCTTGGCCACAAGGGCCCATCGCTGGCTGATGGAGAGTTTACTGTCCACCAGGACCCCCAGATCCTCCTCCTCAGAACTGCTTTCCAGCAGGTCCACCCCTAACCTCTATTGGTGCCTGGGGTTCTTCCTCCCCAGGTGCAGGACCCTACACTTGCCCTTGTTGAACCCCATGAGGTTCCTCTCTGCCCAGCTCTCCAGCCTGTCCAGGTCACACTGGATGGCAGCACAGCCCTCTGGAGTGTCAGCCAGCCCTCCCAGTTTGGTATCATCAGTGAACTTGCTGAGGATACACTCTGTCCCCTCGTCCAGGTCACTGATGAATATGTTGAACAAGACTGGACCCAGTATTGACCCCTGGGGACACCACTGGTTAAAGGCCTCCAACTCAACCCTGCTCCAGTAATCACAACCCTCTGAGTTCTGTCACACAGCCAGCTCTCAATCCACCTCACTGCCCACACTTCCTTAATTTCCTAATGAGGATGTTGTGGGAGACAGTGTCAAAAGCCTTGCTGAAGTCAAGGTAGATGACATCTGCTGCTCTGCCCTCATCCAGCCATCCAGTTATAACATCACAGAAGGCTATCAGATCGGTCAAGCATGATTTACCCTTGGTAAATCCGTGTTGACCACTTCCAGTGACTTCCTGATGTTTGGAGGTGACATCCAGAGCAAGTCATTCCATTACCTTGCCAGGGACAGAGGTGAGACTAACCAGCCTGTAGTTCCCTGGGTCCTCCTTCTTGCCCTTTTTGAAGACTGGAGTGATATTTGCCTTCCTCCAGTCCTCAGGCACCTCTCCTGTTCTCCATGACCTTTCAAAGACGACGGAGAGTGGTTCAGCGATAACATCTGCCAGCTCTCTCAGCACTCGTGGGTACATCCCATCCGGGCCCATGGACTTATGGATGTCTGATTTGGCCAAGTGGTCTCTAACCCAGTCCTCCTCTACAGAGGGAAAATCTTCCTCTCTCCAGACCTTCCCCCTTCTCTCCAGGGTCTGGGCTTCATGGGCTCTAGCAGTAAAGACCAAAGCAAAGAAGCCATTCAGTGACTCCGCCTTCTCTGTGTCTTCCATCACTAGGGCACCCATCTCATTCATCAGTGGGCCTACATTTTCCCTGGTCTTCCTTTTTCTATTGATATACTGAAAGAACCTCTTCTTGTTATCTTTAACCGTAGTGGCCAAGTTGAGTTCTGCTTGAGCTTTGGCCCTTCTAATTTTCCCCTGCATAGCTTCACTACATCTTGGTATTGCTCATAAGTTGCCAACCCCCTTTTCCAGATTTCCTTTTGTTCCTGAGGTCCAGCCAAAGCTCTCTATTTGGCCAGGCTGGTCTTCTTCCCCATCGGCTCATTTTACAGAACCTGGGGATGGCCTTTCCTGTGCTTTTAGGAGTTCCTGCTTGAAGTATGACCAACCTTCCTGGGCACCTTTGCCCTTCAGGACTGTCTCCCAAGGGACACTCTCAACCATGCTCCTAAACGGGCCAAAGTCTGCCCTTCGGAAGTCCAAGGTGGCAGTTCTGCTGGCTCCCTGCCTTGCTTCTCCAAGAATTGAGAACTCTATCATTTCATGATCACTCTGCCCAAGATGACCTCCAACCTTCCCTGTTAACAAGCAGCAGGACCAGTAGGGTGCTTTCCCTGGTTGGCTCCCTCACCAGCTGAGTTAGGAAGTTGTCCTCCACACACTCCAGGAACCTCTGGGACTGCTCCCTCTCTGCTGTGTCATATTGCCAGCAGACACCTGGGAAGCTGAAGTCCCCCACGAGAACAAGGGTGAGCAATGGTGAGACCTCTGCCAGCTGCTTATAGAATATTTCATCAACCTCTACATCCTGGTTGGGGGGTCTGTAACAAACTCCCACCACGATGTCTGCCTTATTGGCCTTCCCCTTGATTCCAACCCATAAACACTCAACACTGTCATTCACATTGTTAAGTTCTAGGCATTCAAATCTGTCCCTAACATAGAGGGCTACCCCACCGCCTCTCCTTCCTTGCCTATCCCTTCTGAAAAGTTGGTAGGGTATATGGATATGTCTTCTTCATACTATGGGGAAAAAAACATTGTAAAAGAAATTCCTTGGCCTCAAGCATTCATTGCTTGTGAGTAGACGTCTGGCCACCCAGTTTCCCAGCAGTCAGATCCTGGAGCTGGCCCCCATCCATAGCTCCATGAACAACTGGGGCCAGCAGCCTCCAAAGGTGCTTTCAGAGCTTGTGTAGACACCAGCTTCTCCGAATGACTTACAGGAACGGGCAGGTAGAGTGCAGCCAGTCCTCAGCGTGAGCAATTGCAGTTGGCCCTCAACTGCCACGGGAAGATAAGGAATGTTCGCCCATGTGTGGTTTTGGTCCAGCGGTAGGAGGAACAGGCAGAAAAAAAAAAAAAAAATAATTAAATTAAAGCTTTAAATTAATCTTGTGCTTTTCTAGTGCTGGGAAGGGCCTGATCCTCAGCATTGGTCTAATTGTGAACCGTGGCCCAAAGGGCAGTTTTATTACCCAGAAATTACCGACATGTTGAGGCAGCTCTGTCATGCACTTCTCTCACCGGAAGGGCAGAGGGGGAGAGGAGCCTTTTGCTCACCAAAGTCCAAAAAAATTACAATGACAGTGGACAAGAAGGCGGCACTTGGAAAAAGTGCTTAATTTCAGACCCCACTGATACCTTCACAGCAATGAGGCCATGAACCTGAGGAGATGGCAGCCTTCTCTCGCGTCTCCTGTGGTGCCACGGTGCCCCCTTCCCCTGCCTCGCACCAGGGGCAAGCACCCTCTTGCCTTCTCCCTGCCCACCTCTTACTGCTGCCATGCCCGTGCCTCCATCTCCTGTCCCGGGCTGAGAGACACAGGACTAACTTTTCTTCTAATGCTGGGGAAAATTGTACTTTTAGAAGACTCTGGTGTCTGAATTTGTAAAAATATTTACCTTATAGCCCGTTAGGCTCTGTGGGATTCAAGGTTATTGTTTTTGAGCCTTGCCAGGCGCAGGCACAAGGAGGAGCAAGGCCTGGGCATTGACCCAGGCTGGCCAACAGGATTATTTCATACCATGAACGTCCCGTTCAATATAAATTAGAAAAGTTTGCTGCGTAGCTCTCTCTCCCTTGATGGTGGTGGGTCCAGAGAACTCCTTGCCCCGGTGCCGGAGCCCTGAGGCCTTCCCTTCCTCCTGAAGCCATTGCGCTGGCAGTGTCCGCCATTTGCTGTCCCTGCTGGGAGCGCACGGCTCCTGCTGAGAGAAGGGGCTGGGTGTAATTCCTGTATATTTTATATCAGTGTCGGGGTTAATACTGGTTATTTAGTATTATTGTTAATTATTTAGTCTTAGCCTATTAAATCTTTTTATATTTCAACCCTTGTGTTTCTTTGTGTTCCCTGATGCCCCTTTCTGGGTGGGGAGGGGTCATTGGGTGATACAATAATTGTGTAGATGACAACAGATTGTTATGGGTTTTCTCAAACCGTAACATCTCCCCACCACCCAAATGTTCCATCCCACAGCTGCACCCCACACCCCACACCGCTTCCATCATCCACCCCAGCACTCCTGCCTCTCCCCAGCACGGCTTTCCCCCTGCTCCCAGGTTTGGCACGGCTCAGGGTTTCCAGATGCAGGCTCTGCAGCCACATCTGGCTGTCCTGGGGCTGGGAGCAGGAATGGCAGGACGGGGTGAAGTCACCAGGGGCTTGGGTTTGACACGGGGCAGGGACCGGTGGTTGCCGCTGTCCCTTCGGAGGGAGCGGTGTCACTTTTTGTGTGCACCCCCCCGTTTTCCTGTGCCGAATGCCTCCCGGGGCCATTTCGGTGCTGGTCCAAGTCCCGCTGAAAGGGAGTTGTTTGTGGCTGCTGCGGGCGCCCCTCCAGCAGGGCCCTGCCGCTGCTGACCCTTGCTCTGGTGTGTGCGCTGAATTAACTCCCACCCCCTTCCTTCAGCTCTCCTCTCCCAAGGGAGCGAGTGCTTTGAAGAGTAATCCTGTCAACCTGTCACCCCGAGTGCCGGGAACTCGCCGTTCCTATGGTTACTCTGCCCCATTCAACCAGTGGCCCTGGCACTCGCACTGCAGCCGGGAGAGAACATGGGCTCCCCCCCCTCAACCACCCCCCACACACACATCAGGCTGCAGCACCAGCTCTGCGAGCAAGATGTTGCTGCTCCAAACCTTGTATTTTGCTTTACCAACTTCTGGCTGAAGGGGTGGATTGTTGGGTGCCACTGGACACAGTTCAAACCCAGTGAGCGCAGACTGGGTGGAAGTGAGTGGGAGAGAGAGAAGAGGGTTTTTTAGACTCCTTGCGTGACCTGTTAGCAGTGCTGTGACTGCAAAGGTGTTTGCTCAGGAGCTGGACACTGAAATCCATGCCTGCGTGTCTCTGAGGTGCAGACACCCCGTTGAGAAGCCAGGCCTGGGGTCACACTGAGCATGCTGGCCCCAAATTCTGCCGTGCAGGTGCCGTGCATCTTTGTGCTCCTGAAGCCAGTTCTGGTTCCATCACCACTGCGCTTTGCTTCGTTTTGTCAAAGTTCAGTCTTCAGTGGCCTGATGCTTGGGTACGGGGGCATCCACGTGACACACTTACACAACCAGCTTCTCTATCCCGGCAGCAATATTCTGCCACATTGGGGCAGCCCAGATGGGTTTGCCAGTTGTTCTGCTTCCATTGCTGTAACCACCCCCACAGAGCATTTCCCACCATCCGTGACTCACTATAGAGATAAAGAAAGTACTGGCCATTTTTCTTGTTCAGCAGTATCTAAAGATGGCTTTCACCTCTGCAAACTGGCTCAATTCACCTTGTCCTTCAGCGGGTTCTGCGACTCGTCACGTAGGACTCCACACAGCAGCCTTCCACCTTCAGTGTCCTTCTACAATATGACAGAACTCATCAATGAGCAGGGCATATTTCTTCTCATTTTCTGGTAATTTATTGTATAATGGGGCTTCTTCAGCATGTGTCACCTTCTTCTCTGGTGACGTTCTGAAGTTTTTGCCTTCTGGCCAGTCGATGATCACTTCCAAGATTCCTGGGTGACAGGTTTCCCATCGGAGGTTGCTGTGTGATCGGCGTGACCCACACAGCATCAGCTGCGTGACGTGTGGTGGGGACCCTATTTCCCACCATCCATGACTCACTATAGAGATAAAGTACTGGCCATTTTTCTTGTTCAGCAGTGACTCACTATAGAGATAAAGAAAGTACTGGCCATTTTTCTTGTTCAGCAGTATCTAAAGATGGCTTTCACCTCTGCAAACTGGCTCAATTCACCTTGTCCTTCAGCGGGTTCTGCGACTCGTCACGTAGGACTCCACACAGCAGCCTTTCACCTTCAGTGTCTTCCTACAATATGACAGAACTCATCAATGAGCAGGGCATATTTCTTCTCATTTTCTGGTAATTTATTGTATAATGGGGCTTCTTCAGCATGTGTCACCTTCTTCTCTGGTGACGTTCTGAAGTTTTTGCCTTCTGGCCAGTCGATGATCACTTCCAAGATTCCTGGGTGACAGGTTTCCCATCGGAGGTTGCTGTGTGATCGGCGTGACCCACACAGCATCAGCTGCGTGACGTGTGGTGGGGACCCTTTCTTTGAACATCCAGCCTGCGACTCGTCACGTAGGACTCCACACAGCAGCCTTTCACCTTCAGTGTCTTCCTACAATATGACAGAACTCATCAATGAGCAGAGTGTCCTTCTACAATATGACAGAACTCATCAATGAGCAGGGCATATTTCTTCTCATTTTCTGGTAATTTATTGTATAATGGGGCTTCTTCAGCATGTGTCACCTTCTTCTCTGGTGACGTTCTGAAGTTTTTGCCTTCTGGCCAGTCGATGATCACTTCCAAGATTCCTGGGTGACAGGTTTCCCATCGGAGGTTGCTGTGTGATCGGCGTGACCCACGTAGCATCAGCTGCGTGACGTATGGTGGGGACCCTTTCTTTGAACATCCAGCCCAGCACCAGCAGTCGAGGTGCCAAGAGGAGCTGTTCTTCTGTACCAACCACTTCCACAGCAGCTCCACCCCTTCATAGGCTGCCAATATCTCTTCCTGTTGGAGTACAGTAGGCTTTGGATCCTCTGTATCCCCCACTCCAAAACCCTAGTGGTTGACCTAGAGTCTCCCCTGGTGCCTTCTGCCAGAGGGTCTTGGTAGGGCCATTCTCCTCTGCTGGGGCACAGAGCACAGTTTTAACATCGTGTCCTGCCCAGGGTAGCCCAAGGGCTACCACCCTGCCACTGCACAACTGCTGCAGCAGAAGAACACAAACACACAAACATTACATGTTCACACTCACGTGCCTCTGTAGTGATGTCCAGGTTGTCAAGACATTCCTGTTTTCTAGCTGGCCAAGGACAGGGATAATTTTTACATCAAAGTCCTTGCTGTAAGCAGAATGCCTCAGAATGCAACGATTGTGCTGCAGCACGAGTTTCAGCTCCCGATGTTTGGAAGTGGTTTATAGCTATAAATAAGCAAGATCGGCACTGTCAGCATCTTAACAGCAGCAGTGCAGACAGACTCCTCTTCTGGATGACTCTGAACAACGCAGGTGGAGTTTGCATTTACTTGATTAAGCTTCAGCTCATCTCCAAATCCAGACCTGGGTACAAGGCTAATCTATGGATGCACATTCAAGCTTCTGGCAGGCAAAGCTACCTCACACTCACTCAGCCCTCTGTCTGAGGTGGGAACAGGCAGATTGGCTATTTTATCACTTGATTTCTTTTCCAATAATTTTTCTTTTGCTATGCAAGCCTCCCTGTGAGTCAAAGCAGACAGCAGCTTTTTCCACTAGACATCCCTTTCTCTCCTCCCAAAGCACAGCCCGCCCTGTGCACTGAAGGAGGCCGAGATCCTACAGAAGGAATAACACCAGGTCATGTTAATTAATGGCTGTCTCGTAATAGATGCAAAAGGGGGCTGACTTGGAGTGGCATTGTGTAGAAAATTCTGGTTTGATTTGCAGCCACCTTTGCTCTTAATTACACCTTAGTGTCCATGTGTGTAAGAGCATACCTTGTGTGTAAGAGCATACCTTGTGTGTAAAAGCACACAAGAAATTCAGTAGCATGTTATTGGCAGGACAGCCTCTTTCAGCATTGCCAAATGGTAGAGGGGACAATGGTCACAGATGTGTGTCACCTACAGACAGCATCCCACCAAGGTGATAATGTCACCACCACTGGGCAGCTTATTTACCCTCCTGTTCTTTCCTCAGCATCACGCAGTACAGTTGGCACCAAGTATCACAGAGTAAAACCATGTTTTTCATTTTGCTGACCTTTTTCCACGCAAGCCCTCTTTGGCTAGTTTGCCAAAATAGTTTTCGTCTTTTCATACGGTACTTTTGTCATAATTGGACTGAGGAATAATCATGGAGAAACCTGCTCTAGTTTCCTCCTGTCAAAGTCCTCGCAGTCCACCAAGGAACAGCCTGACCAGCCATTCTTCCTCTGCAGTTCTTGCAGCTTCAGTGTTTTCAGGGCAGTGTTCAAACCATGCTCTGTGCTGTACAGTGATGTGTGGAGGAGAAGTCTGTGTTCCAAAGACTTTGCAGTCTGAGATCTTCTTCAGGTTTTCCTTGCAAGTAGGATGCAGCTTTGAGGAAAATGCATGTTTGCTAGTCATTCTTTCTGGGAAGCACAGGAGAGAAAACAACTCCCAGACCTTCTTCTCCACCCTGCAAACTGCTATTTAAAAGGATGTTCTTTCAGGGGGAAAGAACTGACTTTTTGGCAAATCAAAAACCGTTTTTCCTAACAAGTTTCCTAGAACTACATTTCATCATGCAAAACTAAAAATGGAAGCTGAGCTGTTGGTAAGTACAGTTTGGAATGAAGGGAATCAAAGTAACACTTTATTGCTTTTGAAGGTGCCAGCCAAGAAAAGCTTTGATGACTGTTGCACAGACAAGTTAATGGTGCAGATGACCTACCTGATGTGGTGGGCACTGCCTCCTGGAAAAGTGTCTCTTTACTTCCTCCCATGTGATAACTTGTCTTCACCTCACACCTTTCTGCCACAGCGTTTACCAGGCACCTGCTGTCCCACAGCAATCAGCCACATGAGCAGAAGTTAGACCCAAGGAAACAACCAGAAGATATGACACCCCTCAACTGCAGAGCCATGAACTGTGAGGGGGTGCTTAGCACGTGTGACAAGAGTGAGAAAGTGCCAGGGATTTTAATTGTCACAAGGCAGGTGGGACTTCGGCTGAGGTTTCATCATGGAGGTCCTGGCAAAGTCCCCTGATTTGTGTGCTTTAGATAAAATAAAGACTAAGCTTGACTGCTTTGAATGTGAAACCATATTCCAGGCAGGCAGGGTATTTGCACATGGGAGGATATAAAAATCAATTCCTATCATCAGTTGGCTCTTCCATTTTGTTACGGAATACCAGGAGAAACATAAACAGCATAAAAGCAGTGCTGCTCTCATTTTGCCAGAACAAAGTTTTGAACTTTTGAACCTACTTTTTGAACCTACTTTTTGTTAGGGAAACTTTTATTTCTTAAATCATCTAAATGCATATCAGCTTCTGACCTGAAGGGGTTCTGAATCCAAACTGAGGGGTCATAAAGCAGCTAATTCTGAGATTCAGGCCAATTTTGAAGAAATCACAGTAACAAAACAGCAACGGCCTGTGCTGACACTGAGGGTATTTTCCTGTGAGATGCCTTATTTCAGCCTTGCCCACAGTACTTAAAAACGGCAGCATTCCTACAGGTTTCAGAAAAGTCAAGGCTTGTGGGTGCTGCAGAGCTGACCAGTACAGCCGGGCAAGACCAGTACCCCGTGCGGATCCACTGTGCTCAGAGTCACCTTCATTTCATCTGCTTTTAAAGAAAAATTATTGCGAGTGAAATAGTTTCATTCCAAAATAGTTTCATTCCAAAATAGCACCCATCTGAAAGATTTATTGCAGACAATCTCAGTTACGTGGGAAGAGGAGCTACCAGAGCAGCGTGCCAGGACAGCTAGAGCAGTAACTTCCCATGTGGACCCAAGGATCCCCTTTGATCCACACTGCTGTAGCTGTGACAAAAACCCCTTGTGTTCTCTGGTCCCAAACCCGATGACTAGCCACATGGCACTGTCCGGGCGCTGCGATGCCGCGGTGACGAGCTCTGCACGGACACCTCCACCAGTGGTGTGGACCAGGGTGCTCTAAAGCGAGTGCCAACGGTCACACGCTCTTCGTGCTCACACCACAGCAAATGTGTTTAATCCCACACAATAGCCCCGTTATAATACGTCTTAAAGCCCTGGTTGGCTGGGGAAGCGGCGACCGCTTCTCACATATATAATGTATACCAAACATATTCAGCTTGGCAGGGGGACAAGAAGCTGTAAGTGTCACGCTGGAGCCGAGCCCCTGACAGCATGAGACATGTGCTTGTAAGCTGTCTCAAGGAGGATATTTGATTGCCCTCTTTCTTCTTCTGCCTCTCTCCCAACAAAAGTGGAGTGACCTCCCCCATGACCCGGCAAGTGCTGAAATTCCCCAAACACATTTTTCTGTTGTGCCCCAGCGCCCAACAAAAGGAAACAAAGCCAGCCTGGATATACTTGAGGTATGGGATGAAAATAATAGCTGGCTCTTGCTCGGCCTGCGAGCGCCCATCTTCACCTCCTGCCCAGCACGGTCCGCGCTGCCTCCGCGCCGGTCTGCCGCCTCGCCGGCAGCTCTCTCGGGTTTATGCACTTAATTAATTATTTATGCCTTTATTTATTTATTTGGAGAAGGGCAGAGCGGGGGGCGGGCGGGGGGAG
>NW_015094509.1:1692015-1702872 GCF_001431845.1 Calidris pugnax
GAGGGGAGGGGGGTCTATGTAATTGCAGTTTACACTGCGTTCCCACGCTACTATTGTTTGTGACTTTGTTTCCTATTCCCATCACGTGTGCTAATTAGTTGGAGCTGCTGGCTAGCTGGGAGGCGTGTGTCTGGAGCAAAAGCAGAAAGACCACTTCCTGGAGGGATCTCGGCAGTCTGAACAATTCTTTGCTTTACTTTCAGCCCTCTTCCTCCCCTCCCTTGCCTCACCGCTGCGGGAAGAGAGAAGTGCTGATTGTCAAACACCAGCCATGGGAGAGGCACAGATTTTTCTCCTCTGAAAAGGAGCAACTCATAGAGACAGAGAGAATCAGGCTGGAAAGAATATCTCATCTGTGTTTAACAAACTTGATTTTTATTTTTCTCCTCCAGAAAGCCCGAATGTTTTTCTGTTGTGGCTAAGAAGGTAAAAGCATCATTTTCAAAAACAGTCAGGTTATTTTAGCCTGCCCTGAGGAAGTGACTCAGATTTTTAAGGCAAGACTAAAGCTTGCTCATGCCATGGCTTGCAAAACAAAATGAGACCTAGAGAGAGGGAGAGAGAGAGAGAGGGAGAGGGAGAATTACCTGAGTCATGGCATTTGCTTATTTGTGCAGGCGTCAGACAGCAGGGCCAAATCACATGGTGAGACTGAGTACCTGTGCATGGATCAGGTGTTAGGCTCAATGTTTGATTTGCTGCTTTGGTTTTGTTTTGGTTTGGTTTGGTTTTTTGTTTGTTTGGGGTTTTTTTTGTGTAGTTTTTTTGTTTTGTTTTGGGGTTTTTTGGGGGGGGGGTTTTCTGGGGTTTTTTTTGTTGTTGCTTTGGTTTGGTTTTTGTTGTGGTTTTTTTTTTTCCATTTAGATATCTAATTGAATTCTCCTACCCATAGCCCTGGTGCTTTTCCAATGCTGAGCACAGTAGGGATTGTGCAGCCCACACAGGCACCGGGCAGGAGCCCCTCTGGTGGGAGCTCCTGGGGTCCCACCATCCCCGGCATCACATCAGCAGCCTCAGTTGAAAACCATCCTTCTCCTTGGGGGCAGCAAGCCCCGGGGACGTGCTCTTCTGGCATGAACAGTCCTTGTCCCACCGGTCTAGAAGGACCCTCCACGTTGTCTGATTTCATAGGTGAAGGAAAAGAGCGGAGGGCTGAGAGCTGGCAGGAGACTTGTAGCTGGGGCTCTTCTCATTCCAGTGCTCTCCTTGCTGGAGACAGCGGCACGCTCACGGGGAGCAGGATCCTAACCTACTGCATTGAAGGGCGAGTACTAAGTGCTCAACCCAGAACCAGGAGAAGGTTTAAGACTTACATTTGCTTCTCTGTCACCGAGCACGAGCTTACGAAAACAGAGTTGTGCTGGCAATGACTGTAGCCTGGCTCAGCAGAGGTAGATGTAGCCTGTGCTTTCCCATACAGCGCCGCCAGCATCTAAGGAAAAGCCCAAAGCCATGGCTGTCAGTCCGTCCTGCCGTCCTGGGACCACAGCGAGGTAAAAATCAACATTTCCATCCTCTGGGAAATTCCTATATTTCTACGCTTTTGTTTTGTTTTTATTTGGGTCAGGCAGAATTGAAGTATCCTCAGTCTGTTCAGTTTGGGGTTTTCCTGTCCGTCTGTGGGGAAAACAAGTCCCAGGTTTTGGAAACAGTGAAACACTTCCCTGTGAGTCAGCTCAGCTTTAAAGGGCATCTCTTCGAGTGTCACATTAATACTTGGATGTTGTCATTCGTGTCATCTCCCAATCCTATTTTTTCTTAGAGACCGGGCCTCTGTTCTGGTTTATCTGTCTCATGATTCCCTCTTCAGCTCAGGGTACAGGAAAATATTTTGAATTACTGAAGGAACAGGCTGGCTGGCTGACCCAGAGCAAGGCTGGATAATTTTCCTGCCATGCAAAGAAGTGTTTTACAGAGTCACTGTGCACAGCTTTAGAGCTGGCATCCTCATACCATCATGCACATGCTGCTTTCTGTTCATAAAAGGTAGGTAAATGGGGAAAATATTTGCAATCCAGCTTTCAATGAGATAAGGAGCTAGAATTTCAGGGGAGACGTGATCCAGCAGCTGCTGACCCAGCCCGCTGCAGATGAGCAGCCACTCGTGGTGCTCCAGTGGGTCACAAAGCACAGTCTGCCTTGGAGCCGAGGTCACCCGCCGTGAACGTGGAGAAGCTTAATGAGGCCAAGACTTGCAGAGTCCACCCTGCATCGTGGCCTGCTTTGCTCAGGAAACGGGTGGCGAGCGAGGAAGGCACCCTATAGCAATATGGAGGGCATTCACATGTGCATCGTTAACTTCATTATTGCCATTAAATAACCTCTGCCTCGGCCCCAGATTTTTATCTTTGGCAACCGCGACAAGCAAATAGTCCTGAGCAGTGTCCTGTCTGATTTTCCTTTTCCTGGTGGAAAGCATTCCTCTCCTTGGGAATGGCTACAGCATTACCGAGGGGGAAAATAGGCTTTAATGTAGCACTAACACTGTAGAGTCTGCAGCTTTTGGCACCTGAGGTCTTCCACTGGCCTTAAACATTAAAATTATTTATTTCTTTTATAATACAACTCATAAACTGTTCCAGCCACTGACCTCCTAGAGAGATTGCTAATCAGGCAAAAATTGCACTGCAGGGAGTGGCGAGTGCTGTGTTCAGATATCTTTTCAGGATTTGTGAGGACCACCAACATCTTTGCAAAAGGAACCTGAACCAAAGGAAAGATAATCTAGCAAAGCAACTCTGTGCACTGTAACAATTACCTCAATTACAAAAACTTCATCAGGAATTAATCTAGTTAATGATTTTTTTAGTCCTCGCAACTCATTATTTATATTTAGAAATGAAAAAGGTCCAGCAAGGACAAAAAAATCCCAGCCCATCAGTGAGTCATTCAAAAGCTCTCTGTTCTTTTTCCTGTTTTCTCACTGAATATGGAAAGCTGCTCATGATTTCTGTCCTGATAGGCAAAGTCTATTTGAGGCTGGTTTAGTTGCCTGAGGGAGCTTCGCTCAGACCTCGTGGCCAAAGCTGTCTAGAAGAGCCGCTGTGACGGAACAGCACGGCTCCAGCTGAAAGGAGGCTTTGGGAGCATTGGCCATAGCAATGGCAAAATGCTCTGTGAAGATGCCCACCCCTTTTGGAACTGCAGGTTGTCAACGTCCTCCATTCAGCTTTCTCCCCGTGTGGGTTCGGGTGCACTATACTGGGTTACACACAAAAATTTAAAAAAATGTTGCTTTTTCCACGGTCAGCAAAATGAATCAAACCTTGTTTCCTGTGGAGGGATGCTGTGCCTCCCGCTCCTGGCCCTGTATCTGTGCCTGCCAGGTGGGTCCTGTGCCCGCAGGCAGTGCTGGGCACGCTGACTGCCCACATCCACTCCTCTGGATGGAAGACTAATCTAGGTCCTTCTTCTTCGCTGCTTCTGCATAAAGCCTGGAGGATCTTAATTAGTTTGAATCTGCCATTTGTCAAAGGTGGTGGGTGCTGGCCAACGGGCTTCAACGCTATTGAGTGGGGAGTGACTGACCAACAGAGGGATGAAGAGCAAGGCAGATAAACGACACGGTTGCCCAAGCTTGGTTACCAAAGAAAATCCATTTAAAAAGAGTCTTTTTCAAGTACTGAAATGTTTCCCCATGGATTAGGAGGAAGAAATTATTTCTCTCCTTAGAGTTAGCAGTAGCAAAGATCTTGCTGTAGTCCTGGTGGTCTAAATAAATGAGATGCAGGGTTTTTAGGAAGAGTCAATATCTTCAAATCTAAGGTTTGTGTGCCCAGTTTATCCACTTTCTCAGCTGTATCATCTGGTCTAGTAAAAGATATTCCTTTTCCTTGCAAACTTCTCCTCTCTTAAGGATTTGGAAGACTCGTAGACGCTGGAGTAAGGGGCCTTGGAGCAGGTAGACAGGTCAGAGAGTTAATCAGCCACTCGCAGGTTGGGTCTGAGACAGCAGAGCTTTCATACGCTCTCTGGGAGAGCCCTCAGGTTTGAGATGGCTGCAAATGGGGGGATCGTTGCAGTCCCACCTCTACAACGACAGGAATGTAGAGCCCACTGTTAAGTTGAAAATATTTGCATAAAGCATTCAGGTAATATAAAGGAAACTGATTACTTTATACCAGCTGGATTACAACAAGCCAATATTGACTCCAGGTTTTGGTTGTCAGCAAGATTTATTTTACTGAGGGTAAATATTGACTGTGGCACAGCCAAGGCCGGTATTTACTTTGGAGGAATATCATTCTTGTGGCTCAAAACTGGAAGTCGATATCTGCATTGTTATACTTTTTCATAAATACTGGTAAATACTGGGGGAGGTGTCGGGGGGGCTTTAGGGTAGCTTTGGCTAATGGGAAACATATATGCATAATCTAAGAGAGTAGTTCTGATGCAGGGAAAAAAAAAAAAAAAGGAATTACGGAAAGAAAGTTATTACCTCGGACCAGTAAAAGACAGGAGCTGCTGAAAGGAACAAAACAGTTGGAATATTATAACTTCCAGGCAAACCCTCCCTACAGACACTGCTTGAAAAGTAAACAGCAATAAATGTAAGCGGTAGCTGCTGTCAGGAATGATATAACGTTTGGAACAAGAATTTCTGTTCCCAGCCTCCTTTGAGCGGTCAGTTGATTTTGTCTTAGTACTCTGTAAGCCCTACAAAATACAACACGTCTGCTCTCTTATGGGAGAAGTTTAGAAAGCCATTGAAACAGTGCTTATTGGAGTCTTTGTCACTTGTGTCCCTGTAAAGAAACACAGCATCTACACTGAAACCAAGAGGAAGACAGGGAGTCTGTTTGGATTTGAAGGCACTAACGTGGAAAATGCTCTATGTTGTTTTTCACTCTGTTGGCCAAACTGTGGAGGATGGCATTAAAGTCCAGTACTGTTATGTTATCCATGAAATTTCTTGGCACATGCACACACACACCATCTTCCTTGAGGCTACGCACGCCGCTTTCCCAGTCAGCGCTACAAGAACATAAAAATAGCCATTACCCTGCTAATGTCAGAGATAGTCCTACTAATTATGGAGACAGACAAACAGCCTGCAGGGTCCCATGGATCTGGAGGAGGAGGAGTGTTCCCCAGCACAGAGCCTAGGTATAAGGGCAGGCAGGAGGTGCTAGCAAGTAACCCCAGCTGTGAAGAACCAGCCACCATCTGGACAAGACTATGGCTGGTTTCCCACACGCCTCATTCATGCCACCCCATTGCTGCTGGTAGCAGGATGAGTTTGATGCAGAGTAGCTAAAATTAAAATACAACTTCTTAAATAAGAAGTGAGCGGACTGATTCCTAGCCAGGTATAGCTTGGAGCTGCTGGAGCTGAGACCTGCCTGCCCCTCCAGATGACAGAGGTGTTAATGGAGAATTGGCTCTCTGACCTGGAAATCCAGCCTTGGTGTGGACACCTCTTCCAAGTGGTGCCAAAGACATTCTGTCAAAAGCGTGTACCAGCAAGGGTACTAGATGGCCCTAGGCTGCTTCTCACCTGCCCCAGGAGGCTCAAGCAGCAGTGGGGACGTTCACCGAGCCCACAAACGTGACAGGAGGCAGGTCTCTGCAGCAGGCCCTTCGCTATCTCAAGAACATCCTCAGCTGGTGGCTTACAGCTGGATTTGCCATCATCTTTTCTTGCCAGCGTTAATGTTTGCCTTTCAAAACTCTATGGATTTAACAGCTGTCGTGGCGATTGCTGTGAAGATCCAAGCTGAGCTTGTTAGGAATGCCGGCCTCCTTGCTTCATGTGTTATTTGTATTTGTGTGTTGCAGCTCCTCGGAAACGTAGACATCAGAGCTGAGAAAACTCACCCTGGCCTTCCTGCGTCTGCCCACTCCCCCGATTCTCTGTGCTCCTGGGAGTGCCAAGGGTCCGATGTAGGTGGGTTCCCATCAAAAAGCCTTGCTGGGGCCATTGCGTGACCATTGATGCCTCTTCAAACAGCTTTCAGGGGACTCAGATACCGTAGAGGAGTTGCCCAAGTCATCCATCAGCAATGTTATCTTAGGTTTGTCCTCTCTTGCAATAAGTGACTCCCTATATGTTTGGGATCAATAAATGTCGGCCTGTTATGAAATGACTTAATGAGATTAATGTTACATTAAGAAGATAACATCGGGGTAATGTGATCCTCTATTACCTTTGACCAGGCAGCAAATTGTTATCTTATTAATTTTTCTTCTTCCTGTATTTTTATGGTTTGATCTAGAAGGTAGAAGAAATCTCGGCTATGGAATTTTACATTTTCGAGGTAATAGATGTGAATTTTGTCCCTCAATTCCCATGAAAATAATTCACCCCTGACTGATGCAAACATCAAGAGAAACACAACGGGTTTGGATTAAGATCCTCCCCTGCGTGACTGCCTCAGAATATCACAGGAGGGAACTCTAGAAATTAATGGACAGCAGTCCTTTCATTACAGCATCTACAAGACACAGGGTTGTTTAGGAGAAGATCGTTGCCGCACAGAGGCATGTGGTCCTCAAGATGAAAAGCTGTCATATGCTGAAAATTAATCTGAGAGCAGCTTGTCTTATGAAAAGCATTTGCTTTCGTAGTGACAAGGGGCTCAGTTTCAGCTCGGATAATTGATTGTGTGTGTGTTCCCCTTGATCAGCTGTAACTTGTGGATCTCACCTTTTTTTTTTCCCATGCGGACATCTTCCTTTATTACAAAGTGCTGTTTCCAAGGGTGGGACACATCCAACGCCTTCCCACATGCCAGGCCTTCAGCCTCGCTCTTAAAATAAACGTGAGTTCTCCCAGTGGGCTCATGTGAGGGGTAACCAGGCTATAATTGGGTCCCCCGGGAGGGTTTTACATGAAGAGGAGATGAGGTTTGTGGCTTTCTTCAAGCGAAGGAGCCAAGGGAGGAAATTAAGGGGGACCCAGGAGGAGCTCTCCCTTGCTCTCACCTCCCGTGCCAAGAAAGGCAGAGTGATGCATTTTGAAATGAATACTTGTCTTCTGTTCCTGCCGTTCAAAAATATTTCATTCCCCGTGTTTGTGTAGTTTTAAGGCTTCTTTGGCTTTAGTGAAAACCCTTCCCGTGTTCAGATTCATAACATTTTTTATAACTGGCCATGCTAGAGGTCTGGAACGTTGTCTGCCTCTTTGGGAAATAATTACCGTTTGTGTGGTCTAATAAACAGTCCCAGAGGGTTCTACATGAAATAGCCAGGGTCTACAGGAAAGAAAACTATGTGGAAACTCACGCAGCCCCACTAATCTGCGAGGAACAAAACAAAGTTTTACCCTGGGGTAAGAACCAGTAGCGACTCACTTAATTGCTACCATGTCAGCGTGTGAAACTGCTACCTCCGCACAAGCTAATGCGAACCTGATGAGGTTAGATTTCTGATTAAGACCAGCTAAATTTCACTTCAAACGAGCAGATAATCCCTGCAACAGATCTGCTGTGCAGCCAGGGCTGTGTTTGTTATATGAGCCTGGTGAGGCGGCCGCTGGGGAGGACACAGCCGCCCCAGGGCGGTCACCTTTAATGTGCAATGGGTGTAAACAGGATGGCCCGTGCCTCTGGACCTGTGTCCTTCCCTCAACCACCTCGCTCATCCTGCACGTGGAGGGGAAACTCAGATGGTGGGCGATGAGAGCAGAAGGCAAAGCCCCTTTGATCAGACCACAAACGATCCTCTGCATCTCACTCCTGTTGCCTTCTTGCCCCTATAAGAAGGAGTGCTTCAATGAGGACACCTTGACAAAGTCTCCCAAGTCCAGTAGTCTCCACTGTGACCCCACGAGGAGGGACTGCAAGTGCAGAGGAGGACAGATTTGGGCTCAGAAAGCCATAACTTAAACCCCTGCTCTGTTCCAGCTGCACAATCCCCAGCTGAGCCAGCCAGCCCACCCAGAGGCAGTGATGCCGTGGCCAAGATGATGCCCGTCTCCCCTCCAGCAGAGGACAACCTTCCCATGGTGGCTCTTCCCCAGATCCTGATCCCAGACCGGGCCATCCCATGGCCTTGTGCTCCTCGGATGGGATTTTAGAGAGCAACTCACGAGCTGCTCCAGGAGCAGAGTCCTGACCCCTGAGCACCTTGGCCATGATCCCGGGGCATTGCTCCTGGTGTGTGCCGAGGTGTGTGCACGCCGTCAGGCCCTTCAGCGCCTGCCCGCTCTCACAGGAAGCCTGTGGTAAAGCCAGGAATAAAACCATTGCCAGAAAGACCTCCTGGCAGTTCTGCGCCTGCCTTAATCACTAGATTGCACTTCCTTTGCTTCCCCTGTTACACAAGATTTTTCTTTTTTGGTATTTTTAGTGGGACACTCTCCAGTTTCCAGTGGGTTTCGGACACGGTAAATAACAAGGCTGCTCCTTCTTTCTTCTAGGTGTACGTGAACACTTTCAGACACAGATCCCTGTAGTCTTTTCTTTGAAAGGAATCAAAATTCAGAAGTGAGGAAAGCTTTTATTACAATGCTTTTGATGCTCCTGTAAATCTTTCCTTTTTAAAATTAAATCTACAGAAAAGAACACAGGGCAATGATGTGGTAGCTCCCATGTTACACACTGCAGGAGAAGTCCCATGGGTGGTTGGTGGTGCACATGGCAGAGGTATCCTCATTCATTGACCAGTGGAGATGCCATGGAGACATTGGGTGGGTGCAACAAGGAGGGGCAGTGCCAAGACATTGCCCAACTCTGCGTTCTTCATATACCATATATTTTAAAGAAAATTAGTTCTGTTTTATCTGAAAATACTGAGACATATAATTATTAGCTCTCACACAAGGAAACTCTGGTTTTCAAGGAAGTGCCAGGCGGGCTGTTGGGAGGAAAGGAGGAATGAAAGAGGAGAGAGCAGCTGTCTGAGACTGATCAGAGAAGCTTTAAGTGAGAGCAACAGTACCCAGCTTCTCTTTCAGGTCCCTCAGGGCCCTGTGTCCACACTGTTTCACCTGCGTGGAGTTTGGGTGGCACGTGCAGACAGGAGAAGAGAGGCATTTGTCTTCTGTGGCCAAGACAACATCCTGAACAACTTCCAGAAGAATGAGTGTTGAGGACCACAGCCACAGGCCGGCTCACACTTACTCTGCTGATGATCTCTGAAGGCCAAGGCAGGTTAAGCAGCTCAGACCATGCACTTGCAGATGTCCACCTTGATAAGCTGTTTCTTTGGTGATGTCCTCCCCACCAGCTTCTCCATGACCTGCTTTCCTCTGTCAGCAGCCCACCAGCTCTGATGGGTGCACCAGCTCTGATGGGTGCACCAGCCCATCCCTGCAGCATCTCTTTTTGCCTGCCCAGGAAACAACCTCCTGCTCTGCAACCTTCCAACGCACGCTAGTTAATCTCACCCACCCAGCCAGCCGGTAACGATAACAGAGTTGACATCAAAGGCCTGAACCCCACGTCTGATTTGTGCTGCCCGGCCATAAATTAACTGAACTCTACCCCCAGCACCCCATCCCTGTGGCCTCTGAGGTGCTGTATTTACTGGGGCACTCCGTGTGCTAAGTCAATGTGGAAATTGGGTTAGTCATGCTTTCCTGGAAGTGGGATCTTGCCCTGCTTGGCCACATCCCGCGAGCTTCCCCAACACTATGAGAACTTTCAAAGCCAAATGCTTTTCCAGTGGAAAGCCTTCCTGCTCCATTGTGAACCAGGGCCGTAATAATTTGCATTGGGAGCTGGCAGGAGTTCAGGTTATAAAAAGAAAAAAAAGAAAAGCAAGGGGCGTGCTGAGGTGGCTGAATCACAGGGAGGTTTGCTTTCAGCTGAGAAAGGGATCAGGAGTTAGGTGAGACAGGAGAGTCCTGCAGAGGTGTCACAGGAGCGGTTGTTCCCTTGAGGAATTTCTGTGTCTCTCATGAGGACAGGAGCAGCCCCAACACAAAATGTAATTGTCAACCCTTATGAGGATCCCCTTCTCTGGAGATATTCAAAACCCACCCGGATGTGTTCCTGTCCAGCCTGTTCCAGGTGAACCTGCTCTGGCAGGGAGGTTGGACTAGATGATCTCGGAAGGTCCCTGCCAACCCCATGTCTCTCTGTGATTCTGTGAAGCCTCCCTCTGGCAAGGGTGCGTGGTGGCCCTCCATGTCCCCTTCACGCTGAGCACAAGACACTCCTCACTGGCCTCAGCCTGCAGCTCAGTATGACAAAACGGGCGCCAGGGGGTCTGCCCTCACTCGGGGAGACAGCAGGGCTCCAGCCCCATCTGTGAAGCCCCGGGGAGAGCAGCAGAAAAATGGCTCTGCTTTCTGTACTGGGGCCGCTCGCTACAAATCACAGCGCACCTCTCCGTCTCCCCCAATTCAAGACCCACCACGATGGGAGCCCCGTGACAGCCTGGCCCTGCTGCCAGCCACCCCGTGTCCGCCCGGGGGGCACGGAGCAGCCTCAGGGTACAGTCCTGGAGACCCGCAGTGATGCAGGGTGCAGGTCTGATCCTGCCTCGGGGCTGGGGGCAAGCTGCCCTCCGGATCCACGGAGCCTGTGGAGCCGTGGCCTCGCTGTCAGGCATTGTCTCCCGCTTTGGCTTGCATTTTATTTATGAGAATTAGCCTGGAGGTTGAGAAATTACAAACAGACTGGCCAGTGTTTGCGAGCAGAGTTGGGCAGAAAGGGGATTATGCAAAGCGGGAGACACTGGAAAAAATCAAATAAAAAATAGGGCCCTGAAAAGTGGGTTGCGTAACAAAAATAACAACTTAAAAAAAAAAAAATCTGGTCTCTGGACACAAGTCTTTACGATCATTTTCTGACCCCTGCTCACCCAGCCCTCGGGGAGATGTGCAAACACGGGCCAGTAAAGGGGAGGGGAGGGGGCTGCTTCTTCCTTGGCAGTGCCAAATTCCTCCTGAGGCCGGGGGGGCGGCTGGGG
>NW_015094509.1:1703324-1704112 GCF_001431845.1 Calidris pugnax
GCAAGGAGGGGTGGCTGGCAGGCCAGGAGGGGTGGCTGGTGGGCCATGAGGGGTGGCTGGTGGGCAAGGAGGGGTGGCTGGCAGGCCAGGAGGGGTGGCTGGCGGGCGCCGAGGTGCGCTGACCCCACAGAAGGCCAGGCATTGTGCACGGCACGGCGAGCCGGCGCTTCGGTGCCAGCCAAGAAAACAAATGCCTTCCCGCTGTCTCCTGGAAATGCTTCCACCGCTCCCGCTGAGCGAGTTCATTTCAAAGCCAGCTGACTTTTTGCCCTTTCTAATGGAGCTTAAAATGTTTCTGCTTCCCAGCCCTCCCCGACCCTCAGCTCGGAGGCATTAATACCTCAGGTTTGTGGAAATGCCAGCGGAGTATATGGCAAATCAAAGGGATTAGGAGGGCGACTGGTATCTGAGGGGGGCCGGGCGGGTCTTAAAACCCTTCCCCACAGCGGCAGTGAGACGCTCTAAACCCGCAAATCTTAAAAGGTATCGCTTAAAGCCAGCGAAAATCCCCTTTGGAGTCTGCACCCCCCGCCCCAAAACCCCGAGCTGTGGGGCTGCGGGGCTGCGCGTCCGCCTTTCCCATCGCCGCCTGTGCCCTTTTATTTTTTAATTTATTTTTTTTTAATTTATTTTTTTACCGTTTTTTTTTGTTTGGTTTCTGTTTGGGGTTTTTTTTGTTTGTTTCTTTTTGGGTTGGTTTGTTTGTTTTTTGTTTTGTTTTTGGTTTTTTGGGTTTTTTTTTGGTGGGGTTTGGTTTTTTTGGTGGCTGTTTTTGTTGTTGGGGGCTT
>NW_015094509.1:1704257-1704733 GCF_001431845.1 Calidris pugnax
CCCTCCCTCCGTCGCTGCCGGGCGTGCGGCGGCGGGGCCGTTTCCCACAGCGCGGCTCCCCCGAGCTGTAACTCAATCTCCGTGCGACCCGCGCTCCGCCGCCGTTCTCCCACCCGCCGGCAGCCGCCCCTCTCCCAGGCTGTGTGTGTGTGTGTGTGTGTGTGACACACTTACGCTGTCAATCTGCCGGGCTCCCCTCAGACAACCCCCTTCTGAGGCACAGACTGACAATGCGGCGGCCCCGGGGCTGCCGGCGGCCATCCTGCCCTCCCTCAGAATCACAGAATCTTCTAGGTTGGAAGGGACCTTAAAGATCATCTTGTCCAACCGTCAACCCAACTGACAAAAATAGACACCCACACAACAAACAAGGAGCATCATCACTAAACCATACCTCCCAGCACTACATCAACCCGTCTTTTGAACACCTCCAGGGATGGGGCCTCAGCCACCTCCCTGGGCAGCCCATTCCAATG
>NW_015094509.1:1705123-1729545 GCF_001431845.1 Calidris pugnax
GTGGGGGACCCTCTGCTGAACGGCGTTTGGCCACGGCCACCGAGAGCAGCAGCAGCCGAGGTGGAGCAGGCTGAGAACCTGAAGCAGATGCAGAAGAGATCAGAGCGGGTTTTCCGCCCATCTCCAACCCCTGCAGAGATTCCTGACCCCTTTAAACCCCATTTTAAATAGGTTAAAGGGGGCTTGTTTTGCACGGAGCAGCACGAGGACAGAAGTTTACCCCGAGGAACACATCAGCCCCCCGGTTTTGCTCTGTTCCCTATCACTAAGCCAACCGCGCGCCGTTCAAACGCTTGTCCATGATCTCATTGTAACTCACATCCTCCGAAAGAGCGTGGAGCTGCCAGTTGACCTTTAGCCCCTGAAGAGTCCTAATTTTGGGCTGGCGACTCGCAGCTCGGCAGCTCGGCAGGGCGGGCGGACAATAGCGGGGGCCGAGGACAGAGAGCCCAGCACAACAATGAGCTGTCCTTGGAAGTGCTGGGCTGCGATTGTCATCCCAGACACAATCCTGGGAGACTCGGCCGGGATCGTTTTCCTTTGGCAGACAGCTTTGAACTCCGCTTTTCCCTTCCTGCTTCTCTCTTAATTGTAAGTTTCTGCTTTTTCCCAGTGACAGCTGAGTCTGCCAGGGGTGAGGAAAGCCTAAGGAGCACCTTCTGCCCAGTCAGTGCTGCTGGGCCCAGGCTGACGTGCACCAGCTCACTCCAGGTTCTACCCGAGGGCCCGAACTGAGAAATAACCCCTTGGTCCTCCAAATCCTGAAAGGTTTGTTCTGAAAAATACTGAAGCCATATTTAAACGCTCTGCTTTGAGGCTTGACAGGCTCTAGTGACAAGCAAAAGTGACCTAATGTGGTCACACGGCATGAGCACGTGCCCACTGAGCCCAGAAACTGAGATATGACTCCAAAGGCAGGGAAGTAGCCATTGGGGACAATTAAAAAAGCCTATGTTCAGTGACTTCCCATTAGTAGGGTAAGAGGAAGAGGGCTTAAACATTTTACATTGATTAATGATGTTATTAGAAGGAATAACTTGTTCTGTGTGAAACCTTTTGTTCTTTCTTTTCATAGTAGTTAGTGGGCTCTTCTAAAGGCAGTGAAATCTCATGAACTGGTTTCATGGTTCGTATAAACCTCTATAAAGCATGTCTACATAGAAACACAGAGCTCATGTGTTTAACCCTTCTGAAGTCTTCCAGAAGTAATCAGTGGTAACCAGTGGTGTCCCCCAGGGGTCAATACCAGTCTTGTTCAATATATTCATCAGTGACCTGGACGAGGGGACAGAGTGTACCTTCAGCAAGTTCCCTGATGATACCAAACTGGGAGGGCTGGCTGACACTCCAGAGGGCTGTGCTGCCATCCAGTGTGACCTGGACAGGCTGGAGAGCTGGGCAGAGAGGAACCTCATGAGGTTCACCAAGGGCAAGTGTAGGGTCCTGCACCTGGGGAGGAAGAACCCCAGGCACCAATACAGGTTAGGGGTGGACCTGCTGGAAAGCAGTTCTGAGGAGGAGGATCTGGGGGTCCTGGTGGACAGTAAACTCTCCATGAGCCAGCAACGTGTCCTTGTGGCCAAGAGGCCAATGGAGTCCTGGGCTGCGGAGGGAAGAGTGTGGCCAGGAGGTGGAGGGAGGTCATTCTCCCCCTCTGCTCTGCACTGGGGAGGCCACAACTGGAATCCTGCCTCCAGTTCTGGGCTCCCCAGTTCAAGAGGGACAGGGAACTACTGGAAAGAGTTCAGCGTAGGGCTACAAAGATGATTCAAGGACTGGAGCATCTCCCTTATGAGGAGAGGCTGAAAGAGCTGGGGCTCTTTAGTCTGGAGAAGAGAAGGCTGAGGGGAGACCTTATCAACGCCTACAAGTATCTCAAGGGCGGGCTGAGGGAGGAGGGAACCAGACTCTTTTCAGTAGTTGCCAGTGAGAGGACAAGGGGCAATGGGCACAAGTTGGAACATAAAGGGTTCCACTTGAATATGAGGAAAAACTTCTTCACAGTGAGGGTGGCAGAGCCCTGGCAGAGGCTGCCCAGGGAGGGTGTGGAGTCCCCTTCTCTGGAGATTTTCAAGACCCGCCTGGATGCTCCTGAGTAACATGCTCTGACAAGCTCTGGGTGGTCCTGCTTTAGCAGGGGAGTTGGACTAGATGATCTCTATGGTCCCTTCCAACTCTAAAAATTCAGTGAAATTCAGTGAAATAGCAGGGCAGCCAGTGGCCATTTCACTTCTGTCAAACAGGGCTTTTTCTGAGCGCCTGTGTTTTCCCTGGTTGGGGATGGTGGTGAAAGAGGAAAGTCCTCTAACAGCAAAACAAACAGGGTGTGACCTGTGGCTGTGCATCGGCTCTCCCACCCATGCTCCTGTGTCCCCAAACCTCTCACAACAGCACCAGAGCTAAAAAAATCTTTGCTGTGCTCGAAGGAAAATAAGAAGTGTGACCATCCAGCCTGGGAGTGAGAGAGGGAAAACTTCTAACTAGTGGTCACGTCTCAAATCAGTTTTAATAGGGCCCATGCTACTGAGAAGGGCTCCATAGAAGAAGAGCGAGCACACAGGTAAAAAATAGAGTGGATAAAATAGAAATGAAGGCATCTAAATGTTCCTGCTTTTGGGGTGGGTATTTTCTGCTGAACTTCTGCCCAGCACCTGGCTTGCAGCCGCGCACAGGACTGCAGATGCGAGTATTTCCCCCCACATTTTGCAAATACAGGAGAGAATTCCAGGTGCACTGGGGGGTCAGAAGACCAAGTATTTGTCGCAGCTGCTGGCACGATGGGGTCCTGCCCCCGAGCTGGGGAGAGGAAGCTGTGCCAGCGGGGAGCTCCGCAGGGCACCCACCGCACGGCCCACCTCATGCCAAGACCAAGCCCAAGCCCAAGCCCAAGCCCAAGCCCAAGCCCAAGCCCTGGCCTCTCCTGTCCCTGGGGAGGGTTGAGGTTCCTCTGGCTTTGTGCAGACAACATCCCAAGTCCAAGGAGGGCCAGAGGGCACAAGGAGATCTTCTTGCTTCTTGGGTGGGAGGCCGGGTAGGGGTTAGCCTGACTCCCTACTCCCCCCACCTCCGCCTCAGCCTGCATTAACACCATCACCCTAAATCCACAAGCTGAGCAGAGAGAGTTGTTTTTATTTAAAGGCAATATAAAAAGCCTATAAAACAGGTTAAAAGCCCCATATAATTATTTTATTTTATTTTCAGTCCCGTGGTATTAATTAAAAAAACATTACCCAGCTTGAGAATTTGATTCCTTCTGCCTGATACGGGGAAGGAAAGGAATCTCTCTTGAGAAAGGTCTCCAGAGTCCTTAATCCCCATTTGGGGGCCCTGCTCTTTGAAGGGCCATAGAGGAACAAAGTGGCTTGGAGATTAGCGAATGGCTTTTATTTCTTCCCTAATGATGAGAAAAGTGCAACGAATGCCTAGGGCAGATGATAAATTGAGTCAGAAAACGTTGCATGAGTGCCCTTTGCTAAGCTAGAGGATCAGTGTCAATAATATAAAAAAAAATGCCTCTGTTTGCTCGTAAGAAACGATGTTTGAGTCATTAAACAGCAGAGATGGCATTGGCCATATTTAACCACCTTGTACCTGCAGCCCCTTTGCAAACAACCCCTTTGAAGTGACTTCAAAGGGTCTGTGCACAGAAGGAGAGGCTGCAGCATCGGTCACTTCATTGGCTGCTCACGGGACCGCCGAGCTGAGCTGCCTCTGCCCAACAACCTCATTCAGGGATGGGAGTGAAAAGGAAGGCCATCCAAAAGCCCCTGAGAATATTTTACTCCAAAGAAAGGTTTCCTTCAGCCATGGGAAAAAAACAAAACAAAAAAAACCCCAACCAAAAATTAGTTAATTCTAGGGGAAAAAAATAAAATAGCATCATGATGCTGCGTAGCATGTTTCTGAAAGCATCTGTGGTGAGGGTGAAGAATCCCATATGGAAGTCACTGGAGACACTCTCTGGTTTTGGAGAGTGCCACGCCAGGCTTAAGCCAAGGCTAAGCAGGCAGCAGGAGCCAGAAAGCTCTGGGGGCATGAGGTGTGCAGGTCAGGAGCTGACTTAATAGAATCTACAACCAAATCTGCAAACCAGACTGTCATTTTTTTCCTTTCGTAAAGCTGAGGTACAGCCCCATTTCAGAGTGCCGACAGAAATTCACCTGCTGAATTATATGGCAGGATTTGTGGAAGCACCTTATTGTCTTTCCCTCTTTTTATAGAAAATTTTCCCCTCTGTGCAGACACCAATATGAATCATAGAATTCAGACTGTTTGTCCTATCCAGACAGGCAAAGATGGCATCAAGATGCTACAACTTCTTGTTTTTTAACTTGGAGGAATGATACAAGTTCCTTGGGTAGATCTGGAGCTCAGGTCACCTTCTTTGGAAACTAGTGTGATTAATTTTATGTGCGCGTTTTACCTCTCAGGCCATCAAAGAGGAAACCCACAAAGATAAGATGTTCAAAAATGCAGTGTTTTTATGTTTCAGTGATATATGATGTTCTCCTACTTATTATGACCATTTAAAAGGTTCAAAAGCACTTTCCAAGGAAAGACACAATATAAATACATACTACATGATTTTATTCTGCCAGATATTCTTAGTAAGTAACCCTCACCAGAGATGTGTAAATATTCTTCCTTTTTAAAAAATCTAAGACCCATTTTTAGGTTCTTATGTTTGGAGGATTTCATAAAAATCTTGGGCAGGATGAGAAGTCAGGCAAGAACCTCAGGTTTTCTGAGATAATTAGTATTTTTTAATAATGAAATAGCATGAATAAAAGTGTCAACAGTTTATCTCCATGGAGACGAATTATCTGCTACTACAGAGAAGCAACCTGGTTAGCATCTTAGATATTTTTGTAAGGAACGAAAAAAATAATGATGGGGCAAGTGCTCCCCAATTAGCAGTTGGCAGACAAAGAAAATACATTGTAAGGGAGAATGAAGACTAGCAACACGCTTTACTGCACTTTACCTGAATACATAAAATAAATGCTGAGCCCGCATTATTGTCTTCATTAAAATACCTATACTGTGCCGGTGACAAAGGGATAAGGCAGGAAAATTACTGAGGAATTTTAAATATAAAGAGTTGGAGACCTTGTGTTTGCCTCTCTTGTGTAAAACTAAAGAAATGTGGGAGCAATAGCTTTTTGTTAGAGACATGGTTTAGTGATGTTTTTTATCAGAGTTAGGTTGACGGTTGCACTAGATGATCTGAAAGGTCCCTTCCAACCCAGGCAATTCTATGATTCTGTGAAATCGGAAGCAAATACTTTGACTAAGCCAAGGAAGAGTAGAGACGAGGAAAATACTGTGGTCAAGAAATGTAGGGATGGATGCTGAAGGGGGAAATTTAGGAGATGGCTTTTACATATGCCGAGATGTCACACTGCTAGCCTTTACATCTGTAGGAAGGAAAAGTGGAAACATGTAGCAGTGGTTCAAAAGGGCTTCCAGAAAAAACAAAAATTAGTTCAAAAACGGGTTCAGGCAAACTGTCTTGGCTGGAGGGAGTGGAGGAAGGAAGTGAGAAGGAAATCTTCATGGTGAAAAGCCGTGCCACAGCCTAGGAAGTCCTTGGGTCACAAGAGGGCTAGGAATGGAGGCTTGATTCCCAATTTCATCGTGATCTCCTCACAAACCCAAAAAGTGGGAACGCTGCCCTTCATCGGGAGCAAACTGGGGGATGTCTGCCTCTGACATGAGACTGATGGGGGAGTAGCTGGAAGCATCTTTGTGATCCTGGAAACCGCAAACATATCGTGAATAGAGCGAACAGCTTGACACATGAAGGGAGAGAGGATCCATAAAGACAGTGAAATCAATTGTTGTGGAGATGAGGGCGATAGGTTCAGCGTTGCTAAGTAAAGATGCAAGAGATTAGGATGAGCAATAAGCAGAAAGCCTTCCAACTGTAAACAGGCTGGGGAAAGAGGACTCTGGGAAAGCTGTACAAATAAGCAAGAGCGACATAAAAAGATATTTGGAGGAGCAAAAATAAATCTTAAATAGAGTCCTTTTGAGGACTTCACAGCAGCACCATCACGTGGCATCAGGAATTCGGAGAGGGGCAGGCAGCCCCTGCAGAGCCCTGCTGCTGACACTGCCCCAGGGACAAGGCCCTACGCCGGTGTCCCCGAGGGCAGACTGAGCTCTGGGTCTCATTTCTGCAGACACCCGAAGGTTGTGTGAGCTCTTAAGGAATAAATACCAGAAACATTTGGCTAAAGAAGGACAGCACAGGCCAGAGGAACTTTCTAGGCAGTCAGGTTTTTATTTCACCTGAGTGGAAAGCAAATAGTGGAATAGAAAAAAGAGGTAAGCCAAATTTACTCTATATTTTGTAAATATTTTGAAATGGTTTTTATATTGAGTAGATGAACAAATCAACAGAAGACAAGCCAGGATATGAAGCTTTCATCTGCCAGCTACCGGTGTTTCATGGACAACTTTTCAGCCCTCCCAGTCACGATACTTTATGTATTTCTGTAAGGAAACATGAAATAGGAAATCCTGATAATTTTAATCTTATAGCCTGAATTGCTGAAGAGAGAAAAAGGGAGAAATACGCTTTTTCATTATTTCCTTTAGGGAGAAAATCAGATACCATGTGGTCATAAAGCCTTGAATTGAGAGCGATAACAAATCCCCTTTCCCAAAGAGCTTACAATGTGGAGAGGGGAAAAAAAAAAGTGGGTTTGTGTGTAGAGGGTATAAATGGTCTTTTCATATTCAGAAATGCTTTATTTTTGCATGAGTCATAGTGGGTTTGAGTAAGTCCTTCAAAATGCCTCACATTTTGGCACGGAAAGCCTCTGCCAAAAAAATCGAGTTTCTTGAAGTCACTCAGAGGATGTATGTGAGCTAGGGAAATTCAGAGCTGCTTCCACCGCTGCAGACCCCATCCCAGGCTGTGGTGGCACTGGGGACCTCACAGCCATCACCACCACGGCAGCTTCAACACGTCCATGTGAGCCTCCGTGGAGCTCCTCAGAGCGATACAGCTTTCAGATGCCAGCGGGGACGTGCCAGCCCATCCGTGGAGGTGGAGACTAACCGGCGCTAGCAATCAGTTTTGGGGTTTTTGAGTGGGTTTTCTTTTCTTTATGTTGTGTTTTTGTCTAAAAAAGCATCCCTAGGGATGGTGAGGGTGGCTCCTGTCAGGGAAGTCTTTTGTGCCAGCATTTAAACAGGGTCTGTTCAGGATGCTCACACTTAATTCATACTGTTCCACATTTTGAGAGCCTTTTTTCAGGCCTTTTACCTAAGCCTGAAAGCTCTCAATTGTTTCCTCAGTGTTTCAAGATTGGAATCAGCTCAGGTTTCTGGGTGGAGATATCCTCTGGGCCAGGGTATTGTTGGCCTGTCCCCTCGCCAGCAGCCCTGTGTGTTTGCTGGGACACTCGACAGGGCTCCCCAGAGCTGTGTGAGCCCCGCCGCAGCCCTCACGGGGGTACCTGGCCCATTTCAGACCCAGTTTGGACTGAAGGAAATGATGTGCAGGGAACTCATGGTTTTGGACTGCCATGAAGGAAAACACATAGAATCATAGAATTGTCTATGCCAGAAGGGACCTCCAAAGGCCATCTAGTCCGACCCCCCCGCAGTCAGCAGGGACACCCCCAACTAGACCAGGTTGCCCAGGGCCTCCTTGAGCCTCACCTTGAATATCTCCAGGGATGGGGCCTCAACCACCTCCCTGGGCAACCTGTTCCAGTGCTCCACCACCCCCACAGTAAAGAACTTTCTCCTCATCTCCAATCTAAATCTGCTCCCCTCCAGCTTGAAGCCATTGCCCCTCGTCCTATCACTGCAGGCCTTTCTAAACAGGTTCTCCCCAGCCTTCCTGTAGGCTCCCTTCAGGTACTGGAAGGCTGCTATTAGGTCTCCCTGGAGCCTCCTCTTCTCCAGGCTGAACAACCCCAGCTCCCTCAGCCTGTCCTCGGAGCAGAGGTGCTCCATCCCCCTGATCATCCTTGTGGCCCTCCTCTGGACCCTCTCCATCAGGTCCATGTCCTTCTTATATTGAGGGCTCCAGACCTGCACACAGTACTCCAGGTGAGGTCTCACCAGAGCAGAGTAAAGCAGAAGAATCACCTCTCTGGACCTGCTGGCAACACTTCTTTTGATGCAGCCAGGATGCACAAGGGATCAAGCACAAGCTCCCAGCCACAAGGGATGGGAGGCTTTGTGGCCCCCTTTGGCTGACTTTCCACCGGCCAAAACCATCTCATGCTCACCTGTCTCCGTGGGAGAGGTAGGGGAAAACTGTGGGAAAAGCCTCCAGGAGCATGGATATCTGCCACAGACTCTTGTTACAGGGTTTCTGGATCACTTCACGTGTTTCCCTTTTATCCCGAGGAGCCATGCCTGGGACATGGAGAAGCACCCCCAGAAAACCTGCTCTCAGGGCTTTCCTTCTACAATTGAAGTTGCTCTGAATTATTTTGGGGTGAGGGGGATGGATTTTCCAGCAGAGATTTTGAAGACAGCACTTCAGATGATGAAAATAACTCCCTTACCCAGAGGAAGAGCTTTGCACCTCCTCTGGCCTTTTTGGCTGCTTCTGAGGCTGAATAAGAGTCATTAAAACTTCTGACAGTTTGCTTTAAGGCAGAGCTAATGTTGAAGCAAGGCTATTCCTGAGGATTTTATTAAACTGCATATAAAAATAAATGATACAGTCGGTATAATAGCCCTGCATTGCCTGTTTGATACTAAAATTAGCTTTGTCCCACCTTCCAGCACACTTAGAGTCCGTCTAATGAGAGATTTCCACCAGGGAAATGATCAGGAGAGGCTGTTCTGTCACCTTTCTCTCATTGCAGCCACCAGCCTATGGCTGGATTTCTTCCTGACATCTTGGAGCCGTGCCTGCCACATATTCATGTCCATTAATGAGTCTCTCTCCTGTTCTGAATGTTACTTGTCACATGAGAAAGGTGAACCTGTTATAAGGTGAGTCACAGAACAGTCAAGACCAAGCAGAAAAAGCCACAGAGATTCCCTTAACAAGCAATGGCCACAGGACGCAGCCAGCAGAAGACAGTTTTCAGCAATGAAAAATCATGGCTGAGACACCAGTCAGATCTAAATTCATCCCGTTTTATCTCACTGCATTGCTCTGCGGCCATGGCATCGTGGAATTTAACCAAGTCCATTGTCACCCTGCCATCGGGCACTGGTGATGCTGCGGGTACCGGCGGGGCTCGGCACGGCACAAACCTCCCAGCCTGCATTCCTGCTCCCTTCATCAAACCCATGTGCCTGCAGCACGAAGAGGGCAGTTCCTTGAGTTGATAAAGCCATGGCACAGCCCAATCCCTTGGGTATTTAATTGCCAGCACCCCCTGTACCTGGGGTCACCAGGTAACCCCCCCGCAAACGCCGGGGCTGCTCACCCCACAGGGCACCCCGCCAGCGAGTGTCTGACCTGAGGAAGCAAACTGCAGTTCAGTGACATAAAACAGAAAAATTCATCAGCTCACAGGATTCCCACTACAGATATTGCTCAGTTGTAACGAGGCTACGAGAACGATCCAAAGGTTCTTAGTGTTATTGGGAATAAATGTTACACGGCAAAAAAATGGCAAGTGCTCACATGTCGCCTCCTGACTTTTCTAACTAAATTCCTTCGAGTACAAAAAAAGGAGACAGAAAGAAACAATTTAATCCTTGTCGTGGAAACACATTCAAAAGGAGCAAGAAGAATAGGACCTGCAGCTTTAGCTTGGCATCTCTGTCAGCCTTCTATGTACAGATTTCACTTCCGTGCACGCTTAAACTCTTGTATTTTAATTTTGAGAACATAAATGGCTTTTCTTTGGTACGAAAAGAGCTGGTTGTTCCCAGCCACGAATGCTTTGGTGAAGGACAGTGTTTTTCAGAGCAAGCACATGACTGACTTTGCTGCCCAGACACAGTGAAACACCTCTGTGTAGGCGCTGGACTCCTGCACTGCTGCTCTTTGCTTTGGGACCAAAAATGAGCTGCTAGAGAAAAGAAGCAGGGGAGGAAATTTCAATTTGATCAAGAGGGCAAAATGTTTTGTGACCTTTGAAATGGCACTGCAGCAAACCAAGGGTCTCAGGAGCGAGCACCAGGCACCGCAGCATTAGTAAGCCCTGCGCTGCACCGAGGGGCTCAGCCTGAAGGTTTGCTTGGAGGGGAAAGTGCTGGTTAAAGGGCTTTTAAAAGCTCATCTCACATGTGCGCACACCCTGCTCTGCAAAATACATTCTGAGCCTTTTTTCTTAACACTTCTTATTTTCTAACTAAGATAATTGAATGACTCAGGGGACATGGCTGGCATTAAAAATCTTGGGGGAGGGAAAAGCAGAGGTAGCAAGCTCTAAATCCTCTGCCAAATCCCCTTTTCATAATTTATAGTCTGTCACCAGTTTATCACTGAGAACTGTCCTTCTTTTTCTCAGTCTCCAGGCTCCTTTCCCAGTGGACAGTCCATGCCAGCTGTCTCGGCAGCAGGAACGTCCTTTTTTTCCCAAGCCTCGACCTGTGGGAAAATCTTCATTGGCCAGTAATTGATTCCACCCTGCCAGCTCCATTACTTTAGTCCACAGTCAAACTGCCAGCAAGCTGGAGACAGGCAGCCTCAGCCCTCCCCTGCTCCCGCTATTGAAGCCCGCTCCTGGCCGGGCCATTAGCTACCGGGGGCTCCCAGTCGCTGTGTAAGCCCGCCCTGCAATTAGCACTAATTTGAAAATTGGCCTTTGCTAGCAAAGCCAAGCACCTGACAGCTAATTGTTGATGTCAGATTGATGTGCATTTAATATGGAAAGGTTATTTATCAAAGGGTACTTTTTTTTTTTTTTTTTTTTTTTTTCTATTGGTCTGGGTTTGTCTCTGGATTGCCACAGGCTCTTACAGCCCACAAGCCAATAAAGACCTTATACTTCATTTAACTTAAGGAGCCTCCTAAATACCCTTTTCAAACTCTCGGTGTAGCACAGTACAGTACTCATCTATTTATATTGTTTATAAAGAAACTGCCTGCTAACCAAGCAGTTATTGTTTTTAGTCTCTTTTTTTGGAATCAAAATATTGAGGGGCAAAACGAGGTTGATAACAGAATAGCAACCACTGTCCAGCCCCGGGATTAAAAATGAATTAAGTTTTGACTCATCCCCAGAGTCTTGCCAGCCTTTCTTTACACCAGGTTACTTCAGTGGTCACAGTATCACCTACTGGCTGCGTGTGCCATAGGAAGCACACAGGAAAAAATATTGGTCTTGTTGATTTTAACACAGGCTTTGTCACTCGTTACAACAGAGTGGGGACTTTCCTGGTGGCTTTGTGGAGACAAAAGGCAGGCTCCATCAATCCTGGCCCTGTGATCCAGTGGCAGAAGGTGAAGCCTGGTGCACATGGAAACCCCTGCACGCTGAGGTGAGGTTGGCTGGTATCTACTGTAACATGGGGTCTCTTGCTGAAGAGGGTCATAGCTAAATGTTCTCCAAGAGTACTAGACTGAAAAGGGCACTACGAGCCTTGCCGTTGGGAGCATCTTCCTGATGCTGCACAGGTTACCATCTAGCACCCCCATAAATAGCTTAAAAAAGGCAAACCCACCAGGTATTTGAACAGAATCCTGTTTGTTTGGAGTGGACACACGCATTTCAAGTCATGCTGAAGTCCTGCTAAAAAAACAGTATGGTTTTGCATTGCTTGGAAGAAATTAATACATCCTACAGAGGAGGTCAGCAAAGATACCAGTGGCACACATAAAACTCCAGCACACAAGCTACAGGAAGGAAAAAAAGCTGATGGTTTTAAATGAAGCAAGGGAGGACAGTCTCCAGCACTGAAAGCATGTGTGGAAAGTGAATCAGACAGGACACAAACACAACAACTGTTTGATACAAATCACATTCTGACAGGCAAAGGAAAAGTACCAGTGTTAAGCTGGGTAAAGCAATTGCTCGTATTCACTCCACAGGTGGAGGAGAAAATTTTCCATGTATATTGAATGCATCTCCTTTTTGAATGAAGGCAGTCAAATATTTCACAAAATCTCTATCCTCTAAATACTGTGTTTTAAAATATAAAAGTATGTAAACTGTATTCTTCTACTAACTCAACACTGCAAAAATTTAAGCAGAAAATATCCAGCTGTGCAGGATCTAAAGAAGGAGTTTCACACACACACAAAAAAAGCCCTTTCAAAAGAAAATATTAATTAATTCACATTTCATCATTCATTAGGCTTTGCCTGGATAACAATGGCTGTGCATTGCATTGAATGTTGAATTTTGTCCTCTGCAGTGAGTTGTTCAATAAATTTGACAAATTAAAAATCTGGAGGTGAACATCCAAACACAAGTAGCGTTTACTTGGAGCAACGACTGGAGCAACATGGGCAGATGGTGTGGAGGTACCTGACTTACTGGGGCAGGAGCCCTCTCAGCACCCAGCACCCAGCAGAGCTGATGGCAAAGTCCTGCGGGTCCCGGTGGTCCCCAGACACACGGCCGATAGAGAAAACTTCCATCACCACAAGGGCTGTTACTCTCCAGGCCTGCTGCACTCTGCTGAGACCAGAAATCACATCGCTTGCTCTGACGGGTCCTGGGCACACTGGTCCTCTCAGGGAGGAACTTCTGGCTGCTGCAGATTCAGGGAGAGAAGCCGCTGCCCAGGCAATGGGCCCCCGGCAAAGGCTCAGCACATCCCATGGCACACCACGTCTGCCATGGTGTGTCCTCCCGACGGGTGAGCCCTGACCCGGGACTCAAAACCCCACCTGGCATCCCTGCAAGCAGCATTTAAACTAAGAAAATGCTTCATTTTAAATACGTGCTTAGACCCCTCTGGGTTGGTCCTCGGCTGGGATTTAAAGATGTGTTGGAAATTTTTGGCAGCGTTGGTTTCACCTTGGCCCGCGAGGAGATGTTGAAAGCTACATGACTGCATCCACACTGGAGTTTTGAAATGTGTTAATTAAGACATTCTGTTACCAGCCCTTTCCTTCCTACACAAGACAAAACCCACCAGGTGATAAATGTGTCTGAAATGATTCCTATGTTTTAATGCTTTCCTGAATATGGATCAATTTTAACACTTTTTATAACGCTTGTATCCCAGCCAAGGCAAAGCCAATGACTCCAGTCTGACTCACGTACACGTTTAACACCCTCTGCTGAATAGGTCCTCGAAGAGGAGAGAGTTCAAGAAGTCATCTCACACTGCCCTGCTCAGGGGAGGAGAGCAGCCGGGGAGATGTTTGAGCTGTTCTTATAAGATTTCCATTTCAGTAATGAAGGCCGTGCAGGTTCCCTCAGGCAATTTATCCTCCTTCTTCAGTTTCCTTACTGATAGAAACTATTTTATGAAGTCTAATGCAATGCTCCCCTACTGCAATTTAAACCATCGCTTTTTTCCTTGCCTTCCATGGACATGGAGAATGCTGCTCCCCGCAGCTGACACATAGGTAGTTGAAGCCCTCCATGTTTTCATGACTCTAAACAATGCTGATTTCTCAATACTTCCTCAGAAACATCCCAGGTCCCTAAGCACCGTCTTCTTCCTCATGCTCAACACCCTCCTTTTTGCAGTACTGAAGCTAAAACTGCAACTGGTGTCCCAGTGGAGCCCACGCCACTGGGAGCAGACTGAAAGGATGAGTTTGTAGGTCCTACCAAGCTATTCTCCCATCACATGTCCCAGCAGGACACTTGCCTTCCCTGCCACAACGTGAAAACGCTGAATTGTTACCCTCTGTAATATCATTTTTGCAAAACTGCGGTCTCTTCTATATCTGCTCTTCATTGCTTCACAAGTTATGAGAGTCCAATTGCTTCCCCCTGTCCCTGTGTAGTGCTGAGATTTGGGGCAGAATTCCTTCAAACTTTCTGTTTCCAAGGGGCAGACTCTTCTCACCAGCCCTTCCCCAACCCAGATATCTCTCCACACATCATCTCACATCATGGGGACCTCCCTCTCCCCTGCAAAAATGAAATTCCCACTCAAGCCAAGCCTCTCTGCAGAAGTCCCCCTGGCACCCTCCAGACCCCACATCACTCTCCTGCCTGGCAGAGCAGGGTGGAGCTGACCAGAGGTGATGAACGTGTGATGGGACTGACCAGCTTAGATGTCCTGCATGTGAACAAGCATCCCTGACTCAATGGAGGGAAGGACCAGTTTTGTGAGGGCATTGATCCTGGTTCCATTGATACCAGGACTGAAGTACTGTCTTGGAGAACATCCTCCTTCTGCAGAGCTGAGGACAACCAGAAGACTTGAGAACGGAGGTGCACATGCAAAGGGCAGATGCTGGAGCCCGACTCCATTCCCAACACCTTTGAAGACAAGGAAGCTTAGAGCCCTGCTCCCTGCTTTCCCACTGCTCGGTTGGCAAACACAGGCACCTCAGGGGTGACTGCAGGTGGGTTTCTTTCTAATTACTCCATGACAGGCCCCAAAAGATGGCTTTGTTGACAGATGACACCTAGCATCATTCTTGTCCGCAATTTACATAATTTAACTGTTGTTTAGACATCCATCAGTGTACATCTTGATATGGCATACAACAGCTGCTCGCTCACCAAGAGTTCCAGCAGAAAAAGGGGACTAGTGACAGACTGTCCTAGCATCATTCTTGTCCGCAATTTACATGATGTAAATGTTATTTAGACACCCATCAGCGTACATCTTGACATGGCATACAACAGCTGCTCGCTCACCAAGAGTTCCAGCAGAAAAAGGGGAAATTTTCATTATATAGAGGTTTGTCTTACTTAAGTATTAATATCACCAGATAATACATATCCCTGGAATGTGGAACAAGGGTTCACTTAGGATGAAAAAGCCTCTTTCTATCAGATTGGAACACACGTACGTCTTGGTGAGCTTGTATCTCGACTTACTTAAAAAAGGAATTTAACTGTTGTTTAGACATCCATCAGTGTACATCTTGATATGGCATACAACAGCTGCTCGCTCACCAAGAGTTCCAGCAGAAAAAGGGGAAATTTTCATTATATAGAGGTTTGTCTTACTTAAGTATTAATATCACCAGATAATACATATCCCTGGAATGTGGAACAAGGGTTCACTTAGGATGAAAAAGCCTCTTTCTATCAGATTGGAACACACGTACGTCTTGGTGAGCTTGTATCTCGACTTACTTAAAAAAAGAAGGGGAAAAAATGCAACCATTTCATCAGCTAAAATGAGGAAAAGATCTCAGCCTGTCCAACCGAAACAATGACCTGATGCAGGACTCCAGTCTATCAGGTAATGCTCAAGGGAACATTTTAAATAAGGAAAAAGGAGTGGAAGTGGGAAAAAAACCCCACATCATCATTGTATTCTTATTCAGTAATGTTCCTCCACTAGCATTAAGAGCTTATCTTGCCATCTAAGCACTTCTAGATAACAGACTGGGTTTTATGTTGAGTACAGGCTGTACCAAGTCACTAAAACCCTTCTATTGTTAAAGATTATGTAAAATGGTCAATCACAGTGTTACTTCTTCCTGTCCATCCCCCAGGCTGTTTTGTTGCATAGTTTCTTATAAAGGCCAAGCATAAAGAGGGAAGGCTGGGAGCAAAGTAGGTAGAGGTGACAAAATGGCACATCGCAGAGCCGGCCGGTGCATGGGACATCCCACCACCACCGAGGTACATTTCAGAGGGTTGTACCTCAAGGTCACCTAAGCAAAGAGAGAAAAATATCCAAACTAAACTTGTTCAGTGAGTTTGCCCTTGTAAAAACATTTCTGTTTAGTAGCCTGTGCACTTGCAGCGCTGCTGAGGACCTTCCCATGCCTTGGCTGGTACAACAGGTCCCCGGCCAACATAGACATAGAATCATAGAGTCATTCATAGAATGGTTTGGGTTGGAAGGGACCTCAAAGATCATCGAGTTCCAACCCCCTGCCCTGGGCAGGGACACCTCCCACTAAGAAGATGAGCTGGAATAGGCTCGGGAAAAGTACACTTTTCTAGCATTTCAAGTGAGATTTCTAGGTATCTATGCCACATCCATCATTTAGAAATAGGCTGTCAGCTCAAAACAATGAAAAAGAATGAAATCCAATAACTGAATTCAGAAAGTTGTTTGTGGGTTGGTTCTGTTGTTTTGGGTTTTTTTTTTGTTGTTTCCCTAAGTAGATTTTCATACCTATTTTAACGAAATTTTGAAGGTGCTTTCTGAGGAGGCACTAACTGGCACCAGGTGACAGCTGCAGTTTGGAACTCCACAGCCAGTGTTTACATGTGATGGGACCCAGCTCCTCTCGTTCCCATCCCATGGGATCCTGCAGGCATCATGAGCAGCAGGGCTTTGGGGATAAACCTCAATCCTCAATGGCAACCACCTCATCCACGGAAACACCTGCAGACCTCCAAGAAGCTTTCAGTAAGGGCAGATTACTCAGAAGAGGTGTGCCAGGCTTCAGAGACATGGTAATTTTTCAGGCAAGTCACTACTCTTAGGTTTAACAGACAGGTAGGCATTGATAAATGCCTTGGAGGATACAGGGTTCTTGAAACCCATCCAGAGGAATGGTGGGGTTAGACGAATGTCATGGATTAAGCTCAGTTTTAGCCAGCTGCAGCTGGTTGACACAGCACATAGGATGTGGCCCAGACACCTCATCCCAGAGCAGATCCCCTGTTTGGGGTGGATGACCGAGATGAGAACAGCTGTACTGGGTCAGACTGGCATTGTCCAGCTTCCAACTGTTGGCAGATTTGCCTTGGCCAGCAGTGGCTTCTGTCCATTTAGGAATCCTTGACAACTTTCCCCTTCCTTGATTTGCGGAGTCTCCCCTTCAATCTGTGCACATTTTCAGCCCCCCCAGCATCCTGCAGCAGCGAGCTAACTATGCATCATCTGGGCAAGGCTTTTTTCTTCTGTTTGCTCTGAACTTGCTTCTTGCTGGCTTCATTGGATGCTCTTATTCCTTGCACTGGAAGAACAACCAATCCCTACCACCATCAAATCAGGCCTCTGTCACACCTGCCCCCAGTCATCTCCTTTTCTCAGCACCAGAAGGATGCAAACTGGAAAACTGAGCAGGCAGGAGAGCTGAATATATTCCTGCAGGGTTGAAATCAGCCTTTGTTAAGTATTTGCTTAACATATAAATGCCTTTCATGTTTCAAGATGGACAAATCAAGCATATGTTCTAATTAAGGAAGGGATCAGATGATGTGTTTTCCCCTCAGCAGAGATTTTCCAAAATTTTTGCCTGGATTCAGCTGTGTGTTCTAAGCACATGGATTGACAGGGAGTGGAGATGGGTAACACAGGGCTTGTGCTATTTGTGATTTGTGCTGGAGCGTACATAAAGAAAAGGAACAAGAAAAGTAACACCTGCTTATCAAAAGTCCAAGGGCTGGTCAAGTCTAAACACATTTTGTATCAACAAGAACAGCAGAGCATCAGCACATCTCCTTTGCATCTGATAAATGTGGGGTAATAAATGATAGATTTAAAGAAAACCTGTGTATCATTGCACCAGGATACATGTCCCCTAATATACAGCAAGCACATGCACACAGGCATAGCTATATCATGTGCTGGCAAGTAATGGAGAAAGTTTAGCAAACATACCTGAAATAGCTCACATACCTAGAGATACCAATTAGGCTCGTTACACCATTTCCAGAGGCTTTTTTTTCCCCAGCTCTTCTCTTCCCCCAGCCACTGAAATGAAATGAAATATGAAAGTTGATGTGGGCTTGCACGCTCACGCAGCCATCAATTAGAAGGCGACGACTTGAAAAACTATCATTTGTCATTGCAAGCCAAAACGAGCAGCCCTGCTCCCTCATGACCAGCTCTGGTGAGGAGCTTCCCCAGTCCTGGGCTTGTTCCAGGGCTACACCTGCTCTCGCCCCACTGCCCGGTCCCTCTTGCTGCCTCCTCCTCCTCCTCCTTTGTTCCCCGTGCCCTACACACACAGTTGTACACTCTCCCTGCTCTCTCGGGCTTTTGCAGGGAGGGAAACTTTTTTTCTCCTCTTTTCTGCCTCTCCCCCTTGCTCGAGCTGTGTCTGCTGGCAATCCACCCTCCTGGGCACTCACGCTGGCTGAGATAGCTGCCCAGGGAAGTGATGGAATCACCATCACTGGAGGTATTTAAAAGACAGGTAGACGTGGGGCTTAGGGACATGTTTAATGGTGGACTTCGCAGTGTAAGGTTGGACTTAATCTTGAAGGTCCCTTCCAACCTGGACGATTGGAGCAGCAGCTACAAATACCCCAATACAACAGAACCTGGTATTCCCCCTATTGCAAAAGCACCCAAAACTCAAAGCTAGTGCGTTCACAAAGAGTTGATTGATAAATGATGATGACTGAGGACCAAATCTGCTTTGCAGAATCTGAAGGGTTTATGGAGCAGAGAGGGCACCTGAGCAGTGCAGAGAGGGTGTCTGAGCAATCATATGGGATGGCCAGCTAAGGGTGGGGATGATAGGCACAGAAAAAAGGAAAAGAGAAGTTGGACTGTCATGAAGAAGATTCTTGGTGAAGAAATCAAGAGAGAAGACAGGGAGTGGATGTTCCTTTCCTTTAGTTGGTGAAAACTGGACTGATGGGCATGCTAGACGCCGAGGTGCAGAGAGGTGGACAGGCTCTGGAAGGGCTGGTGGCCCTGAGCCCCTGCAGTGGGACGTGTGCCCAGGAACCTCTTCTGCAAGCACACGGTGTCCTCTCTGCCACCGGGGCAGCCCTTGCAAATCCCTCCGGCACCAATTGGGCGCCAATAGGCCCGAAGCAGCCGCGTTCCCCTGGGGAGGGGGCTGCTCCTGCCCTGCCTGGGAGAGACGGTGCATGGGGGTCACTGGGCTTGGGTCTGCAGCACAGTCAGGTTATAGAGGAAGGAAGGGAGGAAGAGAGAGAGAAAGAAAGAGAGAAAGAGAGAGAGAAAGAGAGAGAGAAAGAGAGAGAGAAAGAGAGAGAGAAAGAGAGAGAGAAAGAGAGAGAGAAAGAGAGAGAGAAAGAGAGAGAGAAAGAGAGAGAGAAAGAGAGAGAGAAAGAGAGAGAGAAAGAGAGAGAGAAAGAGAGAGAGAAAGAGAGAGAGAAAGAGAGAGAGAAAGAGAGAGAGAAAGAGAGAGAGAAAGAGAGAGAGAAAGAGAGAGAGAAAGAGAGAGAGAAAGAGAGAGAGAAAGAGAGAGAGAAAGAGAGAGAGAAAGAGAGAGAGAAAGAGAGAGAGAAAGAGAGAGAGAAAGAGAGAGAGAAAGAGAGAGAGAAAGAGAGAGAGAAAGAGAGAAAGAAAGAAAGAAAGAAAGAGAAAGAAAGAAAGGAGGGAAAGAAAGAGAGAGAGAAAGAAGGCCCAGGTCCCTTGCAGGGGAGGGCAGGGAGGGGGCCAGTCTCCCTGGTAGATGCCTAATCACTGCCAGGGTGAGGGCCCCGCTCCCGTCAGCACAAACCAGCAATTAGGATTAATGGGCTGTGGCAATCGGATCCCGGTGCTAACGCAGACGGCAGGTCCCGCCATTTGCATGCCGTAAATTATTCAGGCTGTCAGCTGCTCAGATGTGAATCAGTAATGGTGCAGTGAGACGCTGGCCACATGGCTCACGCGAGGTGTGCCCACCGGCCCCGGCAGCAGCGGGGGGCACCGGCCGTGTGCTGGGGTACAGCTGTGCCAGGGGCATGGCCCCCGCCAGCCCTGCGCCGCCCTGGCCTGGCACCAGCTGCCACGGCACACACACACCAACGGCACGGCCTTCTGGGAGCACAGGGCAGCAGGGGAAGCCCAACGCTGTCTCCTTTGCTTTCAGCTTCGAGGGACAGTGGGCTTGAGAAGATGGGGAGAGCTGGGTGCCAGCCAGCAAGCGCCAGTGGCTAAACCCACCCGTGCCTGCAGGTGCACTGCAGGAATCAGATGGGAGGGACAGTGGGCTTGAGAAGATGGGGCAAGTGTCGGTGGCTACACCTCCCTGTGCCTGCAGGTGCACTGCAGGAATCAGATGCATGTCCAGACTCAAAACCGGAGTATTTCTGTACTAAAAATGAAGCATCCTATCATAAACCCAGAGTTTGTCAGCTAAATCTGAAGGTAGCGCTCCAGAAAAGCCCCCACTCAGGTGGGTACACAGCCAGTGCCTGGCACGAGCCTCTGCACACTCTCTGGTGCACTGCCGGCATCCTCTCTGGCTGCAAAAGCTCTGTTTTAATGTACCCACCCTCAAGGAGAAAAAGAATTCCTTCAGGCTAACCCTCCAGGCTGGAAAGCCTGACCTCCCCAAGCTCAGCTACTGGGTTCCAGGAGCCCAGCACAAAGAACAGTGACCCCGGGGCAGCAGAGAGAGAGTAGTTTGGAAAGCAATGGGGAAAAAACTGGCCCGGGCAGTTGTCACATCCATCCAGTTCTTCATCCTTCTCTTCCCGTGAAGAGAAGGGACAGGGTGGGATCTGTCACAAGCACAAACCCAAGCCACTTCTTCACTAGCACCTCAGTGTGGACAACTGCAGCAAAGTCCCGTCATTTGCATTCAAACACACCGGCTTCACACTGGGGTCTGCCGAGGGGGCTCTTTTTTCATGTCAGGAGCTTGAAACTCCTCAGAGTTGTCCCATATGGCTCAATACCCCAGCAGCCCCCATACCCTCGCTGAGCATCATCTCCCAGCAGCACCGGCAGCTTTCTAGTGACTCATTGCCTTTTTCAAATACACAGGTCTTCTAGTAGAAAGGAAACATTTGATTAAGAAATATAGTGACAGGCATTCCTCTGAGGAAAAGAAAAAAAAAAACTTAGATAAATTCTCAGACTTTCAGAATATGAAATGAAAAATGAAGAGAAATAAGAGGGGTATGGCAAATAGTAATACCTTGTGTAAGCACAGTAGCATAAATGGGTAGGAAAGCCATTATAATGAATAATGAAACACGTTTAAGGGTACGAGGACACTTTGCTAAACAAGTACCTACCTCTGAATGTACAGGCAGATCAATGTCCCTGTTTCGGCCCAATCTCTTAAGCACTGAGGTCACATCTATCTGAAAACATCTGGGCATATCCCATTCAGTCTGCCTGTGTTCAGGACAAGTAACTAAGAGTGTGATTGTCAGAAAGTCAAGGTATTTCAGTTCTACAAAGACTTAAAATCCATTAAAGTGCTCAAACATATGCACCCAATAGTCCCATCGTGGCCAAAGGGCCACGTAGCAGCGTGGAAATTCAGGTAGCAGTGTTGGTTTTCACACATTAGGGCCATATTTTTACCCACATTAAGATAAAAACACGTACTTATGTGTATATATACACAAGCAGTAAAACAACAGGGTGATCCTTTATGACACTATGACCATAATCTAACGTGACAAATGCAATTGTCAGCATCTCTTAAAGTCAATTATAACTACACTCCTTTGGCTGAATCCTGAGCCCTGTCAAATCACAGAACAAACAGCTCTCTCCCCAGAGCTGTGTTCTCTGCGCTGTGTTTTCTGACGGGCTTTCCTGCCGTCAGCCTCTGGTCCTGCTGAACCAGTGTCCTCTGTAAGCAGCAGAAGACAGGGAGGGTAACCCCCCGTAACCTCACGCTGGTGAGGTGTGGGCCTGCCCGGAGGAAAGGGGGCTGAGGGGACACGGCCCTGGCAGGGCCGGCCACCAAATCCTGTGCTAAGGAGCTCACACCAGGCAATGTGTCCAGTTTTGGGCCCCTCACCATAAAAAAGACATCGAGGGGATGGAGCGGGTCCAGAGAAGAGCAAGAAAGATGGTGAGGGGTCTGGAGCACAAGTCTTGTGAGGAGAGGCTGAGGGAACTGGGGTTCTTCAGCCTGGAGAAGAGGAGGCTGAGGGGAGACCTTATTGCTCTCTCCAACTCCCTGAAAGGAGGGTGTAGAGAGATGGGGGTCGGTCTCTTCTTCCAAGTCACAGGTGACAGGACAAGAGGAAATGGCCTCAAGTTACGCCAGGGGAGGTTCAGGCTGGATATTAGGAAAAATTTTTTCACTGAAAGGGTTCTCAGGCATTGGAATGGGCTGCCCAGGGAGGTGGTTGAGGCCCCATCCCTGGAGGTGTTCAAAAGACGGGTTGATGTAGTGCTGGGAGGGATGGTTTAGTGATGGTGTAGCTTTTTGTTTGTTGCGTGGGTGTTTATTTTTGTCAAAATTAGGTTGACGGTTGGACAAGATGATCTTTAAGGTCCCTTCCAACCTAGAAGATTCTATGATTCTGTGTACTTGCAACTGTGCTTTTTTACAAAGCACAGTGGTTAACAGGAGCTGGGGCTAACAACATGGAAAAGCTCCCCCCAAGTTGCTCATGGGGTGCCGCTGTGGTCTGCGCCGGTGGAGCATCACCGTGCATAGTCACAGCTCTTCCAGTCTGGTGCCTTCCTGGCCACCAGCAAGCAAAGCCCCCAAAATAAGGTCAGAGAGGTTGCAATTGGCCCTTTTACAGGAGGGACTCTGCCGAGCACTGTGTTTCACCACAACATTGAAGGGAGACACAGCGCGGTGTTACCAGAGACAGTGCTGTCTGCGGTCAGAGGCACGCTTTTATCTTTCTGTGTAAATTGGAACATCTCATCCTGGATGTCATCTCTAAGCATGCAGAAGAAAAAAGGTCACCGGGAGTGGTCACCATGGATTCATGAAGAGGAAATCATGCTTGACCAATCTGATACCCTTCTAAGATAGGATGATGGGTGGATGAGGGGAGAGCAGTGAATGTTGTCTACCTTGACTTCAGCAAGGCTTTTGACACTGTCTCCCATAACATCCTCATCGGTAAGCTCAGGGAGTGTGGGTTGGATGAGCAGACAGTGAGGTGGATTGAGAACTGGCTGAGTGGCAGAACTCAGAGGGTTGTGATCAGTGGCACAGAGTCCATTTGGAGGCCTGTAACCAGTGGTGTCCCCCAGGGGTCAATACTTGGTCCAGTCCTGTTCAACATATCCATCAGTGACCTGGACGAGGGGACAGAGTGTATCCTCAGCAAGTTCGCTGATGATACCAAACTGGGAGGGCTGGCTGACACTCCAGAGGGCTGTGCTGCCATCCATTGTGACCTGGACAGGCTGGAGAGCTGGGCAGAGAGGAACCTCATGAGGTTCAACAAGGGCAAGTGTAGGGTCCTGCACTGGGGGAGGAAGAACAGGGAAGAGTGTGGCCAGGAGGTGGAGGGAGGTCATTCTCCCCCTCTGCTCTGCACTGGGGAGGCCACAACTGGAATCCTGCCTCCAGTTCTGGGCTCCCCAGTTCAAGAGAGACTGGGAACTGCTGGAGAGAGTCCAGCGTGGGGCAACAGAGATGATGGAGGGGTTGGAGCATCTCCCTGATGAGGAAAGGCTGAGAGAGCTGGGGCTCTTGAGCCTGGAGAAGAGAAGGCTGAGGGGAGACCTTATCTACTTTTACAAGTTCCTAAAGGGTGGGTTGGAGGAGGATGGAGCCGGACTCTTTCCAGTGGTTCCCAGTGACAGGACGAGGGGCAACGGGCACAAGCTGGACCATGGGAAGTTCCACTCCAATGTGAGGAAGAACTTGTTTGGGGTGAGGGTGGCAGAGCCCTGGCAGAGGCTGCCCAGGGAGGGTGTGGAGTCCCCTTCTCTGGAGATCTTCAAGCCCCGCCTGGATGCTCCTGAGTGATGTGCTCTGGGCAGCCCTGCTTTGGCAGGGGGTTGGACTGGATGGTCTCTAGAGGTCCCTTCCAACTCTGACAATTCCCTGATTCCGTGACTGAGGATCAGCAGTGCCCACGGACACAAGACTGAGGGGGGAAACACTGACAACTGCAGGGCAGCTTCTGCTCACGGCTGCCTGCGGAGCCTCGGCAGATAGAAAATAGCAGGTGCATTAAGCTCCGAAATAAGATCATAACACGTTGTAAATTAAGATTTGCTCGGCTCTCTGCATACAATCAAACAAGGACCAAAGCACTGAAAACTATGGGGGCTCACATTTGTCTCCGGGTGATCATTCACAGGATGCACAACAATGCAATTTCACACACAGAAATCAAAGAATCTCTCTGAAATGAAAGATCTGCTTTTCCTGGGTGTTTGTCTGTGTTTTTTTTTTTTTTTTTCTTCTTTTTCTTCAATAAAGATTTCCGATGTGCTGAAACCGTTTATAAAAATAACTGAGAAAAAAAAGTGTCTGGGAAATTATTGGCACGAACTTCCAGGGCTCTAAATTAAGGCCAGCCTAATTTTCCAATTAGGCAGCTTGATAGGCAAGATGACATGTGCGGAGTAGAAGGGCAGGCTCTAAACGGCGTTTTTATGAAGGTTTCTCATGCCTGCAGCGGCCTTTCTATACCCAGCAGCGGAGCAGAGCACTTTCCCATGCCGTCAGGGGTGACGGGGTTATGACTCCAGCATTGTGCCCCTTGTTGTTCACACAAGAACCCGTTGCGCTGCCGCTCGCCTGAAAGGGCCCAGCGCCCCGCAGAGGGGGTGGGCACCCTCCACCTTCCCCACCCCCC
>NW_015094509.1:1729919-1748822 GCF_001431845.1 Calidris pugnax
ACACAGACAGAATCACACACACAAACACATATAGACACACAGACACACTCAGACACACACAGAGACACACACAGATGCACAGACACACAGACACATATAGACACACAGACAGAGACACACAGACACATAGACACACAGAGACACACAGACACAGACACACTCAGACACACACACAGACACAGAGACACAATCACACACACAGACACATATAGACACACAGACACACACACAGAGACACACGGAGACACACACAACACATAGACACACACACAGACACAGATACACAGAGACACACTCAGACACACAGAGGCACACACACAGATACACAGACACACACAGACACATATAGACACACACAGAGACACTCAGACACACACAGATGCACACACACAGACACACAGACACACTCAGACACACAAACACATAGACACACACAGAGAGACACAGAGACACACTCAGAGACACACACAGACACACACATACACAAACACATAGACACACACACTCAGACACAGACAGATATACAGAGACACACACACAGACACATATAGACACACAGACACAGACACATATAGACACACAGACACACACAGAGACACAGAGACACAGACAGAATCACACACACAAACACATATACACACACACACAGACACACACAGACACACAGACACACACACAGACACAGACACACACACAGACACAGACACAGACACACACAAACACACACAGACACACACAGACACACACAGACACACCCCCCCCACACACACACAGACACAGACACAGACACACACACACCACACACAGACACACACACACACCCCGGCTGTGTGCCAGGAGCCGCAGGCCGCGGTGCAAAGGGCAGGCCGGGGGATGTGGAGCCGAGGCTGCTCTTTCCCAGTGGGGCTGTGGGGTGGCCACCCGCCTCCTCCGGCACCGGCCCAGCGGAGGGGAGCCACGGACGCGTCCTTCCAGAGCTTGCTGCAGATCCTGCCGGCCCCACTGCGACAGGGGGCTTCTGGGAGCAAATGGGGGTGAGCCCCCCAACCCCAGCCAACCCCTCCAGAGACAATGGAGTCACACACCAACGCCTGCTCAGCACTTGGGACATCCCGAGCCAACCACACCAGGGAAATTTAAATGCCCTGCTCTGGTCAAGCAATTCACCAGTGAGATCCATGCTGGCTTGCAACACCTGCTTTGGCAGATGGGGAAGGTACGAGTCTAACAGTGACTAGCAGGGGGGGACATTTAAACATAGGAGTCCATGGACCACCTCTGCTCTGAAAAAACCATCCCTGAAGAACAGCTGTGCCAACGGCAAGAAGCTTCTGGTAGCCACCTTGACATAACTGCCCTTCAACTTGGTGCGGCCGATGCCAAACTCTGAGCCTATGGACACCCTCAGCTGACTGTACGGGAGCCTGAACCTAAGGAAATCTAAGTTTGACTGAACCTATTCTTGGTTTGCCCACACAGGCAGTAGGAATAAAGCAGGAGGAATGATACCCTGGGTGGAAGTGGGTGGTGGCAGTAGCCACACGCAGTAGCCACACGCAGTAGCCACATTCTCCCTTCCACTGCAGGGAACTGAACAAACAGCAAGCCAGCAAGGATACACAAAAGGCACCAGTTTCCATCTTCCCCACTTCTGGAAAACCCCAATTCCCTGCAGCCGTTTAGCAATTGGATCCTGAAGTGAAGACTGTACCTGCCCAGCTCAGGAGCAGCTCATCTCCATGTCAGGACATATAGAAGAAGCTCTAAGCTTTCAAAAAATTAGAGAAAAGAAGCAGTATTCAAACAGGGGGGCATCAGAAATAAGACGCCAACATATCACAGGATGGTTGAGGTGGGGAAGGACCTCTTGATGTCATCCTGTCCATCCCCCCTGCTCAAGCAGGGCCACCTAGAGCTGGTTGCCTAGGACCATGTCCAGATGGATTCTGAATATCTTCAAGCGGGGAGGACCACAGCCTCTCTGGACAACCCGTGCCAGTGCTCGGTCACCCTCACAGTGAAAAAGTGTTTCCTGATGTTCAGAGGGAACCTGAAACTTGTGTTTCAGTTTGTGCCCATCGCCTCTGGTCCTGTCCCTGGGCACTGCTGGTGTCCTCCTTCAGGCCCTTTCTGAAGATCGCTTTCTTCCAGGCACCTCTCTTGGTCCCCATGACCAGTCACGTTTAACGTAATGCCCATACACTCATTTGTGAGGCAGGTCAGGACATACCCTCGATGCTCTTCTCTGGTGTCTCTCTTTGTAGGTTTTCTTAATTGGCACACTAGATTGTGGCCTTCAACTTCAGTTCGTTTTGAGTTTTATTTGCATTCGATTTAGTTATTTTGATGAGAAGATGACAGCTCCTCTCCCTGGGAAGAGAAGTATTAAAGCCTTAACTCTCTTCCCCGTGAAGATGGTGAAATCACCTGAGATGGTAAAATACCACTTAAGTTCTCAAATGTATTATGTCTTGAACACAAACCAGGTTTGAGGCTGAGAAGACAAGCAAAGATTGAACCAACCAAGACGCTGTTATGTGAAGGGAAGGCAGTCAAAGGGGAACTGCTACGCAAGGGAGCTGATTATTTCAGGTAGTTGATTTCTCATTAAAATCAGGAGAAAAAAAAAAAAGAGCTTTTTCACTACTTCAATTGTCAACATTTAAAAAATAACTTTAATATAGTGCCACTCCAGAAGTTAACCCAAAGCTGCAGAGTGATTACAAAGGGGGCCTTGGAGCAATTAACCCATTTGGGAAGCGCCGCTCTCGGCTGCACTTGACACCGGGCTGGGCTGCCGCAGCCTTAACGAGCGGCTGATTGATTGCCCACGGTGAGGGCATCTGATGGAACACCACACAGCCCAGAAGGAAACGGGAACCCCTGAAGAGTATTTAAAAACTTACTGATGTTAGCCTAACGCAGTCACACGAGGGATAATAGTTATTTTGGGTTACGGCCAGATGACAACGTAAGAGCTTCATCTGGGCAGTCTAGACCCTTTGTATGTCATAAATGCTTCCCCAGAATGCACAATTGACTAAAAAACACATATGGAGTGCACACTTGAATCTAGCAGAAATGCTCTCTAGCCAAAACCAAAGGCTTGAAAAGCTTTTCACAGAATCACAGAATCTTCTAGGTTGGAAGGGACCTTAAAGATCATCTTGTCCAACCATCAACCTAACTGACAAAAATAGACCCCCACACAACAAACAAGAAGCAACACCATCACTAAACCATACCTCCCAGCACTACATCAACCCGTCTTTTAAACACCTCCAGGGATGGTGCCTCAACCACCTCCCTGGGCAGCCCATTCCAATGGCTGAGAACCCTTTCAGTGAAAAAATTTTTCCTAATATCCCGCCTGAACCTCCCCTGGTGCAACTTGAGGCCATTTCCTCTCGTCCTGTCACCTGTGACTTGAGAGAAGAGACCGACCCCCATCTCTCTACACCCTCCTTTCAGGGAGTTGGAGAGAGCAATAAGGTCTCCCCTCAGCCTCCTCTTCTCCAGGCAGAAGGGAATAATACTATCAGGAAAAAAAAGCTTGAACAATAATTTGCCCAATTTATAATTGTGACAGTGTTAAGAAATGAGGAGGGACCCAAATTTTCCAGAACGCCCTAAAGAAAAGTAAAATACGAAGTATTCTTTTCTTCAGAAACAATCTCGGTGCCCCAGCTCCGGTGGCAGGATGCTGATCTGCTGCGTGTGGGCAGCCCTGGCTCCTGCAGCGCTCACCTCCTGCCCCATCTCCTCACCTGGGGCCCGGGACACACCAGGGCAGAGGAGCCCACGGGGATTCACCAGCTCTTGTTACAGCACATCCGCCATCAAAAGAGCATTGAAGTATTTTCCTTTTTCTTCCAAGTCTACCCAATGAAAAAGCTATTTTAATATTCCGTATTTTAATGATCCATTTGCAAAATAGAATTTAGAATTTAAAAAAAAATTATTAAAGCCTTCGTAGCAGGACCTGAATAACACAAAAGCTGGAGTGTGGCTCCAGCTAAAACCCAAACCAGCTTTCATTCAGTTCTCACGAGACCTAACTTTGCTTGTAAGCAATTTGCAAAACCAGAAGGTGCTATGGGCATTCAGGTACAACATTTGGGCAGAGTGAGAAGTGGATGTGGAGCAGGGTGAAGTTCATGGGCACTGCAGCTACAGGCCTAGAAGAAGTCAATGTCCTTCTAGCAGAACACGTGGAAACGTTTCTTGTTTGTGCAGAAGGGAAGACTTGGCCTGCCTGAGAGCTGCTTGCTACTGAACCACCCAGCACCCCACTGCCAGCGCCCCCGGCCCAGTGGGGATGGTGGGGCTGCAGGGGCAGCCAGCCCTCCTCCTCCTCCCCCTGCTGAGGATGTGGTCCAGGCTCTGAGCACTCAGCGTTACATCCCCCAGTGCCAAGTTTACATGACACCAAGCATGAATTGCAGCTCTATGAAGTGAACCTGTCACACTCATCCAAATTCACGTGAGAAATTTGTCAACTTAGAGATGTGGGCAGCAGGCAAAGCAGTGTTAGGTGGCCAAGAAGGCCAATGGCATCCTGGCCTGTATCAGGACCAGCGTGGGGAGTAGGACTCGGGAGGTGATGGTCCCCCTGTCCTGGGCACTGGTGAGGCCTCACCTCCAGGGCTGGGTTCAGTTCTGGGCCCCTCACCACAAGAAGAACATTGAGGGGCTGGAGCGTGTCCAGAGGAGAGCCACCAAGCTGGGGAGGGGTCTGGAGAACAAGTCCTACGAGGAGAGGCTGATGGAACTGGGCATGGTTAGTTTGGAGAAGAGGAGGCTGAGGGGAGACCTCATTGCCCTCTACAGCTCCCTGAAAGGAGGGTGTAGAGAGGTGGGGGTTGGCCTCTTCTCCCAAGGGAATCATGACAGGAGCAGAGGAAATGGTCTGAAGTTGGAGCAGGGGAGGTTTAGATGAGATATTGGGAAGAATGACTTTCCTGAGAGGGTGGTCAGGCACTGGAAGGGCCTGCCCAGGGAGGTGGTGGAGTCACCATCCCTGGAGGGATTTAAGAAACATGTAGACGTGGCACTTCAGGGCATGCTCTAGTGCCCGGGATTGTTGGGATGGGTGTCTTGTTTTGTGTTTGGTTTCTTTTTTCTCTTTTGTGTGTGTGTGTGTGGTTGGACTTGATGATCTCAAAGATCCCTTCCAACCATGAAGATTCTGTGATCTGATACAGGAGGATGGACAATTGAGCATCTGCTAATGAACTGGTCTTGTTACCAGAGAGTTTTCAGAGCAAAAAACACTTTCAAAAATCAAGTCTGTTATAGGAAAAAAACAAAACCAAAACACACCACTGTGAAAAACACATCAAGAAACAAAGACTGAATCTTCTGACACAAAGATCCTTTTCCACTGCATAATCAAAAAAAATGAATTGTGCGAGATTAAATCCATATGATTTTATTAATCATCTTTGCTCATCTGATCAGTGCTTCAAAGTAAGTAAAAATTACAAGATTTAGAAGGAGGCACAGCGTGGTATGTAGATGCTGCCTGATTTTGGCAGTCAGGTGAACGTAGTTGCACAACTTGGCTTACACCGGCCTCAGGATCCTCAGCGTTCATTTGGTTAATCTCAGTAATACATGCAGAATACTTAAGTGATAAGGGCATCCCAGGTGGTGGTGCAGGAGCTCCTGGGGTGGCTCTCCCATTCCTTCATGCTAGTAGGAACAACGGTCCTCATACATGAAAGAAGAACGACCTCCAAGACAAGAACTCAGCTGCACGCAACTGCCCAAGCCAAGGCACGTGCAAGACCATGCAGGGATCTGAACTACGTGGACAAGGAGACATCACTGTTCATTGCTGAAGAAGAACGGGTTGTCCATACCCTCGTGGGCGTCTGGCAGCAGAAAACGCAAAGAGAAGGAGCAAAAAGGCCAGCAGTCATGAAGAAAGAGGGAACTCCTGGGGAGAGGTGGCAACCAGCAGAAAAGTGTCTGCATTTGTTATTCTTCTGCCTGGACAGCACTAGAGACACCTGTTTGCATTATCAGTTTCTACTCTGATAAAAGATTGGAATAAAAAATGAGAATAGTCTTAGAGACACAGGGCCATGCCGTTGTGGCTGTTCACCGAGAAGCAACACTGGTTGTTCCTTATTTTGCATTAAGGACACGTAGTCTACACATATTCTTGGCATACGTAGACATTACATACAGGAAACACAGCCCCAACAGCCCGCCACAAAGACATTTCAGAATTCCCTGCTCTGTCATGGTAATTCTGCATTTGGGAGTTGACTCAAGACAACGTGTGACAGGCACAGGCCACCTCAAATAGAGTCTCCTCCATGGATATTCTTGTCTGAACAGTTCAGAGGCCCAATAAATAACTGCCTTGAAGGCCACAGAAGATGAGCTGGGAGAACGACTGGTTCTCCAATGGCCAGAACAGCTAGTGGGGGCAGACTAAAGCTGTTGAAGGTTCAACCACACAATTTGTAAGACTGGGTGGGTTTAGGTGAACCAGTGGGTTTCCAAATAAACCAGCTGGATTTGACATTGCAACCACTGCAGCCTCCAAAAGCCCCTTCTCTAAAGGTTACCCAGAGGAAGATTTGATAAAATCACTACTTCATACCCTACTGTGAAATAACTCTTAGCCTGCCCCCAAAACATTAACACGTGTATTTCCTTCCGAATCACTCTTTTTTAAGGTGGACCAGGCATGTAGGATGAGTTATGCTCAGCGGTCAGGATTTCTCTTTGATATTTTAAATCCCTTCTGGCTTCTTAAAAAGGCCTCTTTTCCTACTCCGGTGCCAGGATAACTCTTTTCCTGGAGGCTACCAACCAGAGATATTCCTGTTCAAACTCCTCTAATCGAGATCACTGAGATGAATGAGCAAATTAAAGCAACAAAATAAGCTCACACTGCTTGTCTCCTCTCTCCTGCTTGGATCCTTACTGATTTCAAAAACAAAACTACAGTTTGCAAAACTGTAAAAGGATCTGCTAAAACATGCCCATTTCCTTTGGGACAATTATGCATTTTCCTTTCACTTTTCTTTCTATATGCTTTCAAATAAAAAAAAAAAAAAGACAACCTGTAAAAAAAGAGAAATTACAATGTTTTTGGAAAAGACCTCTAAACAGATGAAAGCATTTGGATCCTGTTGTAAAGGAATCTTGTCGGACCGTACGGGGACTCGCAGTGCTTGGCCAGCTCCAATCTAACACAATGACTCACAGTTTCTGCTCCCTGATGCCGTTTGATCCAAGCCCCCCTCAGAAGCAGGCACGGAAAGGGCTGCAGGAGCTGGCTCCCTGCTACCCTGCTCCTTTAGACATCCCTTGTCTCCTCTTCCCTCACAGAGACTGAAACACCAACCCACATGGTCATGAGAGGAGCTACACCATCCTTCAGTGGCTCCATCACTGCTCATGCTCCACCAGAAAGATGAGGTGTCTGTGAATTTAAGCAATATAAGCCTGAGCCACTCTGCGTTTTGCTCCATTGGTACATGCAGTGAGAAAGCCATTGTCACTGACAGTCCCTGCAGACAAACACAGCACACCACCGCAACAGATCTCATTCTATGAGAACATCTGGGAAAATACTTTAAGATTAGACAGGATTTGTTTTGTAATTCAGTGGTATAAAGGGCAAGTTTCCCTTGCCCTCAGCACACCTGCATGGCACCACGCAGACTGCAAATGGCTGCACAGAAGTCAGACTTGCATATATTGGAAATCAAAAGAAACGCTCTTTGACAGCAAATGCTCCAAAAAGATACTGGAAACACCATAGAATGATTCTTTGGTTGTGTGTTCAAATACCCATTATATAGATCTTAAATATACTTACAGAAACCTACAGATCTACACTTGCCCTACAACACTGAAATAGTTTCATTTACATGAATAACCAGAGAAAATTTACTAACGTGCATTGGAAATGACAGATCCAATTAAAGCAAAGAATAATCTCTAGTTCCTCAGGCAGACGGAGATAAAAGCATGATGTACTACAACAGATATTAAAACCAATATCTGCAGTAAACATTCTGCCCTGTAACTTGGAAATCAGCGACCCTTGACGTTGACACGTTACGTATGAAACACCGTACGGGAAGGAGCACCATGAGAGCAAGTTTGGGCTTCCTCCATGGAAGTACAGTGTCTTAGATCAACAACCCTTCGGGATGGAAGGATGAACTCTGGAATTTTCTATATAAGAATAGGCAAACATTCAACTAATATTACCTGCAGAAGCTCTGTTAACCTTTCACATTTAAATCTAGAGCTAGAAAGATGAGTGAATAAAAATGGAGCAAGAATCATGGAGGATGTGCTTACTGTCTTTTATTGATCTCATTATTTACATGACCAAGAGGACAGAAACTTTTCATTTATTTCCTGAGGAAACCCTTAATTTGTATAATTTGCTATAGAGCACAAAGTGCATTTCTTAACATGAAATTCACTCCTTTTGCTTTGTTTGCTTGCTTGCTGCAAGCCCTAAAAGCACTGCATCGGCTTCCAGCAATGTTGTATCAGTCGTTGCACCCAAGAATCTAGATGTGAGTTCAAGATCCAGCAGCCTCAGACGTACTCGGGTTCCTCGCTGGTATTTTCTGCAAAGAAAAGGGGAGAGGGGGGAAGAAGGTAAGTTTTGTTAAGCCATGGTCTTGCATCTCCTAAGGCTGCAGCCCCATAAAAAAACCAACGTGCTGCAACGAAGTCCAACGCTGCTGTACCTCATCCCCACTAGACCTGCTGGGGCACGCTCTGTCCCACCAAGAGCCACCCTCTGCCCAGAGAGTCCTTCCCGTGGAAGAGCAGACACCACCAGGTCCTGCTGAGGGAACACAGGCTCAACAGAAAAGCAGTTATTATAAAGGAAACTATTTGTGTCTTAGATCGAAATATTTTACTGTATCACCTGCTACCATGCGCACAAGTGTCTGCAGGAGAACACATCATTAAAAGGGAAGACAAGTCGTCGTTAGATCACTGGTGACATTGCTATTATCAAAAAGTGTAATGCCAGCTAGCTATGGTTTGTATTTCCAACTCTGGGCCACGGGCAAGGGAACTTCTTACCCCCTCCTCCAAAGAGTGCGTATCATCTGCAAGTTTTTTACCACATATAATTAAAAAGAAACCCCACAACTATTGTAACGAAACGTTCTGCCTACAGGGTTGAGTTTCATTGTTTGGAGCTCTTTTTTTTTTCCTTTCTTATTCCTTTTAAGTCAGAAGATGCCAGCATTCAATTCTGCCTACGGGGTTGAGTTTCATTGTTTGACGCTCTTTTTTTTTTCTTTCTTATTCCTTTTAAGTCAGAAGATGCCAGCATTCAACATGTTTTAAAAAAAAAACACCCTGTGTCAAGATGGCCATGCCAAATTAGCAAAGATTTTTGAAATACTACATCTATTTATAATGCACCTGGAGAGCTTATTGCTGGAGTCCAGCAATAAAACTGAGAATGGTTCTTCTTTTGAAAGTTCAAGCCATACCCATTTTCTCTCTAATCAAAGCATAAAGGGCTGAAGATGCCTCAAGCTTGACCACCTTGAGCAAAAGCAAAAGGAAGTTTGAAACATTCTCCAGTGCCAGCCTGGAGAAGATGTAGCAGGGAACTCTGGTTGAGGGCACTTCCACTTTCTCATTTCCACCTACAGCCCGGGCAGACAACCCTCACTGCCTGACCCCTGTTTGTCAGCGTGGAGAGGAACTGGGAACTGGGATTCAGCACATCAAACCAAGATCCTTTTGGAAAACTAAACATTGTAAGAAAAGATGCTGGGCTTGCATTTTTTCCCCCCATTTTTTCTCAGTTCTGTCTTCCGTTGATTTCCTGTGGCTCATGGTTAACCCTGGGTAGTCTCCTCCGTTACGTTACAAACTGCAAAGGGAGATCATTTGATGCCTCCATGAACCAGTAGCTACACTGGGCACTTTGGGGAGCAAGGTTTCTGCCAGCACTGATCCCAGTGAATCCTGGGGTGATCTACGTGAACCAGCACAGTGAAAATACTGCACGCTTTCTTGAAAACATGAAACCAAAGTCCCTCATCCGCCCAAAAGGTGAGTAACCACTGTTGCAGTGAACAGCTAGAAAAGGTCAATTCTGTCTCTTTCTAAAATAAATGCATTTCAAAACACAACAGTTTCACAACTGATGACAGTAGTGCATGAAAGCTAATGTGCACCATTTCGGAGAGGCAAGGCAAGGGCAAAACAAAATTAAAAAACAATGCATAAGATCTTAAAAATGGATGGTATTTTCTGATATTTGTTACGCTTATTTAGAAGAGCAAGTTCTCCAAAGAAGTCAGGATGTTTTTAGCTAAGAAGAGGAATGAAGAGGAAAGCTCCCCACTCCTTCCAGCAGCCAGCAGCTGAAGAACCTTAAATGAAGATGTCAGCTGACTAGTGATTTTAGACATTGGGGTATACGAGAGAAATCTTGAGAAAATTCTCTACCATGAACCCACCCTTTACCTTACCGATAGCCGCAGATTGTTGGGTTAGTGTTCAACCATAAAGTTATCCTGACCCCTAATACTACCTTTGGCATAAATTATCAGACTTTTCTGCCTTTATCAATGCAAGTGAGGAGTAGATGGGCATGAGAAAAGATAAATTAAAAAAAAAAATAAATAAGAGAGAGGAATTAATTTTTTGAGAGGCAGAGAGAGATATCTGAAAGGGAGAAACAGTGTATGGAAACAGAAAAGCGGGAGCTGACACCCTACAATGGGAAAAAACATGGCTTGGGAATATACGAAGGAGAGGATAAATGGAAAAGCAGGTGACATGAAAACACTGAACACACTGTAGGCAAATAGCGTAGAAATGAAGGCAATGGTACAGAGTAGAGACACAGAAGAGTAAAAAGTCTCTGAAAAGTAAAGACTGCATAAAACCGTTACAGCCTGGGTGACACTGAACTCAGATCTGTAAGCGACAACGTTCATTGCTGCTTGTAAAAAGATGAAGGACACATTTTTAACCTAATAAAACTGAATACTAAAACTAGTGGTTCTGTGACAAATCTTAAAGATCAGCAATCCCTCTGCCTTTTCCTTCTCTGCCTTCTCCTAGAGGAAACCCAGCTCACCCCTAACAGAAAACAGGACATTATTGTGAAAACTGGCTTCAGGGTCCAGCACTTTCCTACAGAAGATGGAACTGAAGGAGTTTCTATTGAATTAGAGGTCTCCTGCCGGTTCCACAGCGTGGAGTAGCAGAGATATTGAGTTCCATCCTTGTAACCAAAATACAAAATATTACTTTCATGATGCAACAGTTTGTTTTGGGCTGGTTGCTAGACCACAGTGGTAAGTGTTTTGCAAGTGAATAGATAAAACTATTTCTTCCTAATAAAATCTGTAAAAGTGCCTTTTAGAACCAGGAAAGTCAATGAGGAAAATCTGTGAAAGAACTGTACTTCTCATGATTAATAAATCTAATTTAATGATAAATGAGTAATCTTAAGCATGACTCCCCCAATTTTAGCATTACAAAGACTTCACTCATTGTACAGTTTGCAGAGAACTTTGCTCAAATTTCCAGACACAATTTAGCATATATTTGTAATGCAAAATCCAAGCAATTGTATTTTCGTAAAAAGCACCACAATCTTCAATGCCACTTCAGTAACTCAAGCAGATTCCAGATGCTTTAATCACACTTAATTATTAAAGAAGGTTTTCCAGTCACAGCACATCTGCTTCCAAAGAGATCTTGAAGAACATCACTTCAAGGAGCTGATATAACTGCCAATTTGTGTGAATATAAACACTAGAGCTAAAACTCTTTAGAATAAACGAGAAGTGGAAGATGTAGAAAAAGCAGAAACCTGAACATAATGTGCAGTGATGGTCTATCCACCACATTGAGAGCCAGAGGAAGTGATAGGTTGCTCTATGCATAGTAAGCATACTCTATCCACAAAGGTATTTATTCTTAAAACAGATAAACTATCCCAGGGTTAAAGCAGAAGCTTGAAGCAGGATCCAGAAACAAAGCAGGCATTTTATTATTTTCAGGAGCAGTGTCCTAGGAGACACAGGACACCAGCGTAAAAGGAAAGAAACTGTCTACTCCATTTTGCAAAAGGACTTGCTTTATTTTTAAGTAACAATGCTGGTATTCAAGATCATCCTATCTCATGACCATCGGCAGGAACCATTAACCTTTGCCCAACCCCCAAGCACTGTGTCTGTCAAGGGTGCATGTGTTGCCCTACTACTGCTTCCTATTGCCAGGTAAGAGTATTAAGTTCACTTTGAAGTAGACAAAGGTAGCTCGGTTGCATACGTAAGTGAAGGTATAGAAATATTCCACAGAACTTTAGAAAAATTATTTTGTGAGTAGAGCCAAAGTTTTCCCTAATTCTCTCAAAATTATTTACAAGAGCTACCAATTCTAAGCCTTGAGGAACATCAGTTTTGCATGGAAGGACCCCACCGAACACCCAGCTTCAGAGAAGAAGCTGGTGGGAATCCACCAGCTGCTGTTGCTGAGCTGTGAGCCCATCTCAGGCTAGTGTTGGGAGAGCACCCACTGATGCACCCACTAGAAACCCTCTTTCGAACTTCAGCCAAGGATCAATGAGCTCCAAAAAGCTTCCTCTAGTTTGAATGAGTGCTTGGCAGGCTTCTCTCCATCTCTCCTGGAGCTGGCAAAGCCCTGGGTATAGGCACACCTTTCCTCAAACGTCCACTTCAGAAGATGACTTTAAGTTGGAGGCAACCTGAAGAATTGTTTCAGTGCTCTTCGCAATTTTTGGACTGTCGTGGAAAATAATTTGAAAAGAAGCAAGATGAAAATTTTTTTGAACCTTAATTTGAACCCGAAGTCTGTACAACCGTGCATTGAACCTTAAGTTCAGTTATTTGAACCCGAAGTCTGTACAACCGTGCATCACTGGTGGGACACAGCACGTAAGAGCACAGAGAAAGCACAGTCCAGCCTTGCTAACGCTGCTTAAACCAACTAGAACAGCAAATACAAAAATTTAAAGGATGTGTCCTCTTATTACATAAAAAGCAGGGCCTTTTACATTTGCATGCAAATACCAAACTACTGTCTCTTAACTGACATAAAGTAGGTCTTTGCTGAACACACACAAGCAGCACAGGACGCACTCCCAAACTCCAGCAACGTGGAAGGTTCCTCTGACTGACCATACCCTGTTCATTGCCATTTGGTCCCTACCCTAATCCTTTCACTTTTGCACTGAAGCTTTAAATCTCTCAAAGTCTTACTGATAAATTAAAGGAAACAGCCAAAAAGCTCCAAACTCTTCACTCAAGACTTTAAACTTGTAATTTTAAAGAAGTAAGTAATTTTAATATGCCCCCTTAAAACACACTTATAAACAGGCCCTCCCTACCCCCACAAAATATTTTTACATAATAAAATTGGAGGGAGGGGGTTATGGAATGATGTATTTCAACTCTTGCTAACTTTCAAGAAATCTGAGGAGGAAATGTTCTTTTTTAATTTAAAAGTCATTTCAGGCTACAGCTAAAGGTTTACAAAGGACATGAACTCGGAAAGCAGTGAGCATGTGAAAACAAGGAGGCTAGAACTAAAAATGCTTTTTTTGATCCTAATTATACCATTTGCTACCAAGAAAATGGGGCAGTAGTTTTTCAGGCGTGCAATTTCACACGTAGAGGAAGCATCCTCATTACTACACAGCATCAAGAATTTGATTCAAACTCTAAATTATAGATGTAAACATTAAAACGTTTTGTTAAACTACCCACTATTTAAAACTGCATGTGATCACAAATTAGCAAGCAGTCCTTTTCCTCTTAAAACCACTCCACTGATTATTTTAAAATCTAAAGCAACAACCCGTCTATTCTTGGAAACAGTGCTACAAAAATAACAACGCCGTCACAGAAATGGTTGAGTCTTACCAGGTCTTGACTAGTATTTCCCACTCATTTTAAAAATGCATTCACAGATTTTGTTTATTCCATACTACAACAATACAGGAGAGCTATTTTGAGCCAAATGGAGTACTTTAGCTTCCATTCTCTCTATTTCTTTACTGGTTTTTAGTCTCCATTGCTTCCCATGGTACTCTCAGAGAATGCCATGAAAAGTCTTGATCTCTTTCATTTTTGTACCGTAAGAATTTCAAAGTGCTTTTTTCAGATCTGTTATTCACATGGTTTTGTTTCAGTGCCTTAACAGTTAAAGATTCTTAATTGTTTCATTTCCTTCTTTTATGTGGAAGACATCATATTATCAACCCCAGAAACAAATACAACAAAAAAGGTAATGCAGTAAATTCGACCATCACTTTTCCTCCAGATTTTTTGTTCACCAATTCGTTTTTGTTCTTTTTTTTTTTTTTTTTTTTTTTTTTTTTTCAAATTGTTTTTTTTTTTTTTTTTTTTTTTTTTTTTTTTTTTTTGTTCAAATCCACTCAAAATTACCCTGTACCTCCTCACTAGTGGTACTGAAGCCCCAATGCACCCCCAGAGATGAAGCCCACCTCTCCCTGAGCACAGCCACCAGCAAAGCAGTGCAGCTGCGGAGGGACAAAGCTGTGTCCACAACAGTTAATCTTTTTTTTTTTTTTTTTCTCAAAAATGTTTTGAAACATTCACAGATGCTTCCCAAGCCTACATTGGTCTCCATTTTTTCAGGAACGGGAGGCCATAAGAGCAGCTCAAGGAGCTGCCCTGGCACAGATGGATGTGAGTTTTGTATAGAAGACCCTCAGATGCAGTAGAGCCAAGGAGCTCAGCAAGAGCACACCACGTCCCAGCCACCCCCCCCTCACTGCCAGTACGCATAAAATTCTTGTTCAGAAGAAATACAGATGAGACTGAGATCAGCAGATTGCTCTCGAGCTGGAGGTGATCTACATTTTGCTCAAGTGGCTTTTTCCAGGGAGGGACACGTCGCACGTCTAGTAACGTGGGGACGGTGATCGCGCTTCCAGCAGCTCGATACAGCATTCCTAACACATACACCCGCTCTCTGTGTGAGCTCCTAGGCAATGCTGGGGCAAAAAAACCCCAAATCCCAGCTTTGTGTGTCTGGGCCAGGCTGCAGAACGTGGCAGTAGAAAGGTAGTGTGAATTCTGCAGGGAGCAGAACATGGGGTGGTACAAGAGATGCTCGGAGAGTGTGTACTATCCTGCTGCCCACCTTTCTTTAAAGGCTGTTAAAGAGAGGACAAAGAACATGCATAAAATGAATAAACATGTAAAGATCTCAATCTGTTAAGTTATTAAAAAGACTTAAGCTGTCTGTACCTTTGCAGAAAGAAAGCACTGGTATTAAAAGGTGCGTAAAGCTATCTGTGAAAAGCATGTCATGGCAGGAAAGTGAAGTCCAACAAATGCAAATGAGAATCATGATTTTGCCAATAACATTGATGAACCACCAGAAAAAAACTCCAAGCACTGAGACTTTTCAGCCACTGATGGCTTCAGCCGAAGAGATGTCAAAACAGATGTGTTAGTTCAGCTCAGGACAATGTGCTGCCATGGCAAGCCCCCTGACTTGGTGAAGTCCCGAGAGATGACCTGAAGGTTCCTTTTGGCTCAAATTTTGTTCATCCATTATTTTTTACCGCAGCACCCAGTCATTAAAATGAAGAATGGATGCTCAAAATAGGATTTTCAAAGCATCTCTGTTCTCTGCAATCAAACACTTCACAAAAAATGCTCCAAGGCTGCTGGTTATATTCCATCAAAAAATGCGATCTCGTTACTCACCAACCCATTGCCACTTCAGCTGCATTTGCTTCCTATTTGATTTGTTTTCCTCTTTCCATGAGCTAAGCAAGCAAACATGCTCTCATTTCTTCTGAACATTTACCGTTTGTGACACCTGCTTAATCATTTTTCAGAATATTTTTGCTCCTTGTGTCAAAGCCATCTTTTCGCGAGGAAAAAAGGCTGTACTCTGTAAGATAGGAGCAGAGATCTCCATACTCTGCTAGATAAAAGCAGATGAAAGCCTCTTATGCTCTCGGAAGCATTTAGCAGAATGCTGTAAGCCTGTGTGAAACCATCAGCTTAAAGAACAGCCCATTGTCACCCTGTGTTGTCAAACAACAGTGTGTAAGCAGAGCCTATGGCAAGCATCCTCAAAACTCACAGGTGCTTTATGCACCCCAGGAAGTCCAAAGCTAAACCCCACTTTGCTCTGACCACTGCTAAAGCAGAAATCTGAAATTAATACCAGGAAGAGTTTGGGGATATTAGCCAGATCCTGATGTGCAAAATACCCTGAAGAAGTTGAATGCAGCCCTGACCAAGAGGAGCTTACAGCAGCAAGCACACACACCACCATCACTGCGTGGGAGGAGAACTACCAAACAGACCAGAAAGAACAGCACAGTTTTGGGGTCTCCCCATCATTAGGGGGTAAAATATTAACTCCATTTTTGCTTACGGAGCTGCCCAGTGCCATAAGTCAAGCCCTGGCATCATCACTCTGCAGGACCCAAGTCCAGGGGGTTGGTCACCCTTCCCTGGGTGTCGCTGCGGGCTATGGAGAGGACTGGCAGCCGACCACAGTGTCACACACACAGGCGAATGAAACGTGGAAGTTTCCATAGCTATAGCTAAAAGCAGGTAAATGCAAAGCCTGACAAGAATTGTTTTGTGATTGTCATGGAAAAGTGCCAAGCAAACCACTGTGAGGACACTGTGAAGCTCTTGTATTACAGTGGCATCATTAATCAATGGCATTTGTTTCTACGACAGCAAAAATATACAGTGAAAGGTGACAAATATTTAAATCCAATTCTGTTCCATTCAGTACGGACATTCAGATGCTCAGCAGAACTTCCTAGTTGTGAAAAACTTTCCAGAAGTAACATACTTGTGTTCAATTTGGACAAAACCCAAAGTACCCAATTTTTACTAGAACAGACAAAAAAATTCTTGCTGTAATTTTTGCTGCAGTCTCCACAAGATTGAATTTGCATTCACTACAACTTTTGGGACAGGATCTTCACTTTTTAGAGAAGGAATTCACAGAATAATCTACATTTTAAAATGTACTTCGTATTACATCAAAGATGAATGGTATAACCTTTTCTTTGTAGCATGGCGAGGTCAGCTTTGACAAATGAAACTGGCAATAGGTGGCTCCTGTCACCTAAGAACCTGTATCAGATATAGTTATGTCATCATACACTGATTTATGCCAGTTGCTTTCTCAGTCCATAACGTAAAACATATCCTTTAACTTGAGAGGAAAGATCACCCTAAAGGAATGAAAAAAAAAGAAATCTGAGTCTTTAGTACAAATTGTTTGTTGTCTTTTTCCTGCTGTTTAAATTATGCAATAAAATATTTTCATTAAAATATTGCTTTGTAACTTAGAAAATACTAAAAAAATCAAGATTACTACATACTTAAATATATAAAAAATTTAGCCAATTATACTACAAAATGTTACAAAACCCCACAGCCCTTCATGTTCATGGCCACCAGAAGCCAGAGAAGCTGCTTAAAAGGTGAAAGAAAGAAGTACCCAAGCGAAAAGAAGCAGAGAAACTCATGCAAAGCATGCTCCAGCAGATGCTCTTCTGTCTGTCTGCAGGTGATGTTCATCTCAGCTCCAGTCTCTTCCCTTTCCCATGCTGGGACCTTCTCTGAGTCAGATCCTTGTCACGTACATAGTCCCAAATCCTAAGCCTCCAAATTTCAGTTTCTACAACACTGTTCTCGCGTTCCTTTCCACACACGTGCTCTCAAATGTTACTCCTCCTACACTCACTCCGTTTCCCTGACCCCACTCCTCCTCTGACCTCTCACTGTCCCCCTGGGGTCTCTCACCAGGTCTTTCTAGGTTTCTTTTCCTACCACAGGAAAAGCTATCAGACATTTTTTCTTGTCCTCTCTTATTGCCTCCTCTCTGATCCTCGTGCCCAGCCAACCCCATTCTCCTCTCAGTTTCTTACCCCAGGGCAGGTTTCTCTTTCACTGGTACCAAGTTCAGGCAGTGTTTTTCCTTGCAGTGCTTCTCAGTTTTCTCACCCCGCCGACCCCAGCCCCCTTGCACCAGCCATCCTGGCAGCTCTCTCAGAAGGGATTAAAAGTAGTAGGTTTTGATAATCCAGAGATGGTTTATTACCAAAATCCAAGTCGGACTTTTCCTCCCCCTGGCTGCCAGGGTAATGACACCAGCTGTGTGAGCAATGACAACACACTGAAAACCCGCCTGGCCTCGGTGCTCAAGCCTCAAGCTTTGTACAGCTTGGAGAAGCTGCCACGCAGGACAAACTTCAGCAAGCCAGGATAATTCACATGCTCTCGGCAGGTTTTTGCAGACACATCTTCTAATCCTGCTCTGAGGCTCCCTCCCATCAGCGCTGATGGCACGTACCGGCCGTGTCCTTTCTTTGTCTTTACACCCCACCATAGCTATCAACTGGATGTGTTCTGCTCTGGGGACAACCCCGTGCAGCAGACGGGTGGGGAGACCAGAAGACTTACTCCATTGAGAGTGAGTGCTGGAAACCACATGAACGTAAGGGCTGGCACATACAGGCACACGAAGTGGCTGGACAGCTGCCTGGCAGAAAAGGACCTGGGGGTGTTGGTCGACTGTTGGCTGAACAGGAGCCAGCAGTGTGCCCAGGTGGCCAAGAAGGCCACCAGCATCCTGGCCTGTATCAGGACCAGCGTGGGGAGAAGGGCCCGAGAGGTGATTGTCACCCTGTACTGGGCACTGGTGAGGCCTCACCTTGAGTACTGTGTCCGGTTTTGGGCCCCCTACCATAAAAAAGACATTGAGGGGCTGGAGCGGGTCCAGAGAAGGGCGACAAAGATGGTGAGGGGTCTGGAGAATAAGTCTCATGAGGAGAGGCTGAGGGAGCTGGGGGGGTTCAGCCTGGAGAAGAGGAGGCTGAGGGGAGACCTT
>NW_015094509.1:1748863-1766430 GCF_001431845.1 Calidris pugnax
TTCAGCCTGGAGAAGAGGAGGCTGAGGGGAGACCTTATTGCTCTCTACAACTCCCTGAAAGGAGGGTGTAGAGAGGTGGGGGTCGGTCTCTTCTCTCAAGTCACAGGCGACAGGACAAGAGGAAATGGCCTCAAGTTGCACCAGGGGAGGTTCAGGCTGGATATTAGGAAAAATTTTTTCACTGAAAGGGTTCTCAGGCATTGGAATGGGCTGCCCAGGGAGGTGGTTGAGGCACCATCCCTGGAGGTGTTCAAAAGACGGGTTGATGTAGTGCTGGGAGGGATGGTTTAGTGATGATGCTCCTTGTTTGTTGTGTGGTGTCTATTTTTGTCAGTTAGGTTGATGGTTGGACAAGATGATCTTTAAGGTCCCTTCCAACCTAGAAGATTCTGTGATTCTGTGATTCTGTGAACAGCTGAAGCAGACACCTGAACTCTCAGTTCCACGTGAATCCAACAGGAGAGATGGAAAAGGTGCTAAAGATGGGTGAAGGCTGGGCACTAATGGCTTGAGGTCTCAGAGAAAGACTGGGATGGGAAGAGTGGGATCTGGGGGAGATACAGGTTGAGGAATACAACTTTGGAGAACAGGGGTGAGGTCTGTGGAGAATCCTGGGGTGGTGAGAGTTGGTGGGAGTGAGTGAAAAGGAGGAAGAACTGAGTGGGACTCCAAGACAAGAGGAGCTGGAGGTACCATATGGTTTCCCTTCAGCAATCAACTAAAGCTGAGGGAGGACTGCTGAAAAGCATCATTCTCCTCCCTGAACCTTCCTGTTCCCGTGTCTTTCCCCTATTTTCCTTTTGGCTGTAGGTGCCTACCCAAAAGCACTGCCTGTAACAACATCTGCCCTCTGGCTTCCTCAGTCACTCTTACTGTTCACCCGTGGCAAAAGTCAAGTCATATTTACCTAACAGTTGGTCTATAAGGTGCAGCATATGCAGATTGCTCAGACAACTGCAAGACACTCCGTGAATAAGTAATCAAAGATTTTAGCTAAAAATATCTGACCATATCAACGCTATGGTCTGACAAAGCTGAAAGAAGATAAAATGAGATCTTGCAGGGAAAAAGCACCACTGTAACGACAGATTATAAACTTAACTATTTCCAGGGCACACAAATCATCCTGAAGCATCACTGAGTGGCAAATCTAGAACATATGCCTGCATTTAAATACCAGAGAACATTACCCAACATGGTAAGGCATGTCACAGGAACATATCACAGAGTCACAGAATCCCACGGGGTTGGAAGGGACCTCTGGAGATCATCTAGTCCAACCCCCTGCCAGAGCAGGTCCATCTAGTGCAGGTTGCACTATTATTTATGTCAAATAATACCTCTTTAGGTTTCAATTCCTTGCTAGTGTCCATTTAATCTGAATGTCCCAAGAACAATCTGAGCTCCTTACATTATGAATGAACAATGCAGACTAATACTGAAGAGAGTTTTTTATGAAAAAGAGGTCACGGTGCTTCTGTAAACAGAAAAACCTATAAAGAATATCCATGAAGAACACGGTCGGTCGAGGCAAGGAGTTAACAGTGAGACAGCTCACCTAACAAGCCACTCACTTGTTGCAAACCACAACGTCAGGAGTGAGCTCAGGCTGCTAAGGGCAGCTTTATGAAATACTAAAGGGAGGCAAAAAGCATACAAAACAGCATGAAACAAAGTATTACCAGACACTATCAAAATATTAGAAATTACAAAGGTTATCCTTATGCTATAATGCTTGAGATTAAGGAAATATAGACAATCACTGAATATAACTATCAAAAGGAACTTAGAAGGAATGTCAGAAAAAATAGTTTTTGAGGCAATAAAGAAGAACTGAGCAGTTGGATATGTATCAAAAGAGACATGCAGGCAAAAATGGCAGTTGCAGGGTGGAAGGAGACAAAGAGGGACCTCCAGTGAAAGCTTGGAAAAAGAATCCATGCTGCTGGGTACAGCAGCAGAACGTGTCCTGGGTTCCTGAAAGCAAAGGCAGCAGAAGGGTAGGAAGGGTTTCCAAAGGACATTCTGTTCAAGAGACACTGATACAGAAACAGGAGCATGCTTATAGTTTTAAAAGAAGGAGCGAAAGAAGAGGAAGAAGCTTAGAGTAAGCATAACCTAAGCAATTCAGTGAAGCTTAAGAGATAAAAAAGAAATAGGCCTTTGGATTAAAAAAATAAAAAAGCTTATTTAAGAATAGTCAAAAGTAGGTGTATTTGTGACAATAGATCTGCATCCAATACGTGGATAATACCTAGAAATGAACTGCCAACAACTGCCATGGCATTGCACCAGAAGAAGAACCATCTTCCCCATCTACTTGTTCGGCTTATACATTCTTTTATAAGCACTTGATCATCTTCTGGTCAATACAGCAACACTGGTAAATTCTCATTAAACGTGGTACACAAAAATGGGCTGAGAAAACACATACCAAATGAGGATGTGGTTCTTTTTTTACTAGATGTGGGAAGATGAAAGCTCTACAGAAAATTAAATCATTACATCTTTCTGCACAGTGAGGAACGTAGAGACAGATAAAAATATCTGGGCAAAAAGGAAGGAACTCTTCTGTCATTAGAGAAGCAAAGTGAGAAACAAAATAATTAATGGTTATCAGAGAGAGTGGGATAACTTTCTCCTCCATAGTCTCACCTCCAAATTCTCCCAACAAGCAGCTTCTTCAAGGAATTTTTCATCTATAAGCTCTTCTAGAGCCATTTTGATATGGAGTCCTATGTCATTTTCTCAAACCATGAAGTCTTTCAACTGAATCTGTATGAGCAGATCTTTCACACCAGAACATACTTATTCTAGGGGTATAGAACTGCCAACCAAAAGAGTTAAAGTCATGAACAAAATCTGTGTGTATTTCAGGAATAGAGATAAAAAATAATATGATATGGATGAAAGGAACTTAATCTAGAGCCCAGCTGACAGATCTGTGTTTCTCTTGCTCGATACCATCAAGAACAGAAGAGCTGGAGTCAGAGCTTCAGTTGGCAACACCATCAGCTGTGCTCAAAGCAGCACCATGTTCTCTGACAGGCTGTAGCACAGCAAACGGTTTGAAAGGGCTTTTCTGTATGAAAGCTCAGGCAAACACTTAACGCTATTAGTTTTTAGTTTTAAGCTGTTTTCTGAGAACCATTACACAGAACGGCTGTCTTAAGAAGGATTTAGAAGGCGGCACGTACGGTATCAGATCTTCATACGATTCAGAAATTAAGAGCTGAACGTAGGACAGCTCTGTCCTCACAGCCAGACCACTTTTTTTTTAGCCCACCAAATATGGCTGGCAAGACTTCTACTCACCCCAGCAGAACCGCTGCCCATGCCTGGGAAAAACCCTGTGAGCACCCAAACTATGCCAACCATACCTTGTCCGACTGCTTGCCAAGGAGAGAGTGTTATTAGCCAGGCTTGGCTCAAACAATTCACTGCCCACAAAGCTACTTTAATGTACTGTCTCTACTGGTGAAAAAAACCACAGTAATCCAACAATACATTACGATACTTTCCCATCACTGAAGCAATTCCCACCACAGGCAACACTTTGTCTCCAACAAAGAAGCCTCACATTCTGTGCCTGCGAAAAAACCTATCCATACTGTAGGGATGCCAAGAGGAACATCTGTGTGCTCAGAAGGACACAAAACTGGCTTTTTGTGTGCGTGTGTGTGTGTGCGCCTGTGTGAAAGAGCCGGGGGCGGGCGGTTCGCAGACAATAGCTCGTGTGACTGCCCAGTAAGGAAATGCTCTTTCATTCCCTTCCTCCTTCCTTTAATTTATTTTTTAATCTGAACAAGGGAGTCAAACAGCCGCGGCAGTTATCAGCTACTTCTCCGAGCCCAGTGAAAAGGGTTAAGTTTCTCCCACATTGCTGCTTTAGCCTGGTTTTGTTTTTACACCAGGAAGGATTTCTTTAGGTGCTAAACGCATATATCTACTTTTCACCAAACAATCTTGAGGACTCTGGGTCTACTGGGTCCTTTTAATACAAATTATTATGACTGCAACGTAGATCTTGTTCGTGAAATGATGAAGTACAGATAGTTAACTGTCTCCTACAAAATGGAATGCATTCATGGGCTTTGATTATGAACAAAGTGAAGTTTAAAAAGGAGGGGGGAAAAATCAGACAAAAAAGTACAAATAAGTGCTGCTTTTCTGAACGTTGGGTCAATCTCTTTGAGAGCAGCATAAGAGAATATGAACCAGGAACTTCCACTATCATGAAATTAAAGCTGTAAAGCAATGAAAACCTGCCCAACGGAAGCAAGTGATTATAGACAGACTCTCTGCAGAGAGGGCAAAGACCATTGCTTTCCAATGAGCGTTTATATTTTGTTTTTATAAGACCTACTTAATTAGCTACTTAAATAATCCAACAGTTCTTTACTGATGGATTGAAAAACGCTGTTTTCTTCTCCACTATAGAAGGTATTTTCTGGTGCTGGGACTGTCCTGGCCCAGTGACATATAACTATGTTCAAGTTCCTGGCTGCATGTAAAGATTGGAAGAAAATGTAAGTTCTTTTTTCCGGAGTTATGCTTACTAACACCATATTCTCTTTTTCTTCCTGCCCTTTTTCCGGCTGCTCCTTCCCAACCTGTGCAGTGCAATCTAATCATCTGACAGAGACAATTAACTCAGACTGCTTCACGCCTCATCTTTAATGCCAGCACTACCTCCAAAACTGGGAACGAGCGGCCCAGGCAATCAATTAGCAGCGACTTATCTGTTTCCCCAAATATTTCTAATTCTTTAACCAAGGGTCTGAAATTACATCCCCTTCCTTTGGGGGAAACAGAGCCAGGAGATGTAAATCTGGCAGAGAACTCGGCCTTTCAATCAGCCTTTCAAACACCCACCTCGCTGGGAACGTGCTGGGACAGAACAGGCAGGTTTTGACATCCCCGCTGCCCGTCAGACCAAGGGTATGACACTGGCTGCCCCCGGCCTGCAGTGCCACCTTTGTGTGCCTTCTCCAGAGGGGAAACTCAGTTACAGGAGCTCCTGCAACTCCCCTCCGCGGGGCCAGGGAACAAACCCGCTGCATCAGCTGGGAGAGGTCTCCAGGGCATCCTCCTCTGGATTTGGAGACACTGGTCCAGCAGTTCCACTTTAGGAGGCTCAACACAGAGAGGGCTGAAGTCAGGCACGCAGAGTCCAGCTCTAGCAGGTCTCCGTGGGTGTGGAAGTGGCCCTAGCACCTTTATTGGGCAGATCTTGATTACCAAACCACGCAGATCTGAACTGGGCTGCCCAGGGAGGTGGTTGATGCACCATCCCTGGAGGTGTTCAAAAGACGGGTTGATGTAGTGCTGGGAGGTCTGGTTTAGTGATGGTGTTGCTTTTTGTTTGTTGTGTGGGTGTCTATTTTTGTCAGTTGGGTTGACGGTTGGACAAGATGATCTTTGAGGTCCCTTCCAACCTAGAAGATTCTGTGATTCTGCTTCTCTAGTGAGCACTAGAGTCCCAACATCAGGAGCTCCGAGGGGCACGGTGAACGTGCCTTTGCAGGGAGTCAGCTAAGGACAAGAAAGGGTTTTTAGCTCCTGTTCAGCCCAGCCCTTGCCAAATCTAGACTAGTCAGTCTAAGAGTTAAGAGTTAAGAGGGCTCCAATTCCCAGAAGGTCTTTTATATTGACCTTGTTAGCCCAGCCCTTGCCAAATCTAGACTGACTGCACATTTCTTAAGAAGGCTCCGATTCCCAGAAGGTCTTTTATATTGACCTTGTTGAATGCTACTTGAATGGGAAGAGTCAGTTCTAATTGAGAGTCGCACTCCAGCCAGCGTGTCCTGCTGCTACTCAGGGTGCAAGAAACCCCAGCCAGCATGTCCTGCTGCTACTCAGGGTGCAAGAAACCAGCCCACGTCTGGTGCCCAAGGTGAGTGGACACCAACATCTTCTGCTGGCAGCGTGGCACCACTTGGATGTCCTTCCTAGTCCATCCCATGACAGCCATGAGATCCTGGCAAATGGAATAAACTTGATACCTCCATCTCAATCACCTTGGACGAGGTGATGGCAAAGAATGAAGTCCAAACTAGGACTTATTTAGATAAAACACAACTGAACTTGAACAAAGTGAGAGCATTTACTCCAGCTTGGTACTGGATGAAAGAAAAATGTTTGACCTATTCTATGCATGAATAAAAATTACCAAAGAATAAAAATAATTGTTGAATACGATCTGTGCACATATAGACAATATATTTTCATTCTCATTGACAATCTTCAGTGAAACACATTGATTTAAATGCTCACGAAAACAAGATAAAAATGGTTTAAGTCAGTCAAATGTAAGAAACATACAATTTTTAGAGTTTTCTTCCCCCCCCCCCCCTTGTTACTGCCAAATCCTCAGCCCAGTTTAAGAGTGCGACTGTACTAGGTTTTCTGCAAACATGTACAGGCAGCAGTCACAGAACCACAGAGATTCTGTGAATCCTGGAATATTTGCTAAGTGCTTAGACTCTCTAAGAGTTGTGCTCCGTGTCACTGACATGGATAAGCTTACTGATTTCTGTGGGACTACATATACAGCTGTGCAATATGCCTGCACAAGTGGTTGCTGAATTGATGCTAAAAAACACCCAACCCAGGCAAAATAATGAAGAACAGATAGAACAAAATAAGGAGGCAACATGTCTCATTTGCTGGACTTTTTTTAAAGAGCAATAACTCTTCTGTATGAATGTAACACCTGCATTTCTACTCTTACATTTCATATTTTCGTTCGAACTCAGGCAGTTAAACTGCAACTCACCATCTAACTTCCTTCGCTTCTCTTTATCAGCTTTTATTTGCTTTAAAAAAAAAAAGTGACCAAAAGTGTCTATAGCTGGTGTCACAGGATACAAGCATTCAGTGAGAACATTTGCTCCTAGCTAATGCTTCCACCAACTCCTAGAAGACCAAGCACCTTGGCCTACTGTCCTGTATTACTGGAGTGAAAGAGAGAAGCTGTTAAGATGCTGTCTCATTTTCTCTCTGGTACCTAGCACTGCTGGACATTCTACACTCAACCCCTGATAATATGCAAAAAACATTCAAACCAGGTATCACAATCTCCTTCATTCATCACTGCAGCTCCTTTGTAGTGCCTCCAAGTCCTGATCTTCAAGCCCTACCGCCAAACTGCTCACTACTTAAGAAAATAAAAGTCCACATCTCCTTTGTGTGCAGTATTCTGCAAGGGTCTTCTCTTATTCAATCAGAATTTATATGCAGCTCTGAAAGTTTTCCCACAAATTATCTGCAAAATTACAGAATAGACTTCAAGCCCCCTCCCCATTTTTTTTTTTACCTGCAGAATATTCTACTCAATATTTATGTGTCTATTCTTAAACACAGAGAAAAGATATTTCAAGGCTCTCAATATTTCAAACACTTATAAAATCCACTATGCCTTTTTACAAACACAGGAAGCCATTCCACAGCAAACTGCAATCGGATGTTTGGTACGTTCACCTTTAGTTTCTGACAAGTAGGAACGACTTTTGTATTTTAATAGGTTTTGAAGCTGTTGAGGAATAGTAAACTAAATACATCCTGCCAATGAATTACTGCAGACTTAGAATGGTGGCACACATGAACAGAACAGAGTGGTCTTGGAAATACTTGCAGAGCAGCCCAGCACATCCACCCACCACCCTTCCATACGCTTCCGCAGGGCACCCCAGCCGCTTTTGTTGTCCATTTCTAACCTTTTACTCTCTTTTTCTTTTTCCCAAGCTGCCTTGAAAACTTTGACTGCTTAACTTACCACTCAAACTCCTAGGAAGGGTGCTGTAGAGAGCTGTGGTAGAGCCTGTGCACACACTGACCTTGCTGCGCTGAATTCTCAACAGAGCTGAAGGAGAAGGTTGCACTCACCTGCAGCTCTTATTTGTGTTCTGCCCTGCATGTAGGGGGGATGCTGGAGTCTGTGGGGCTTCTGAGCATGTTGAGTTTGGAGAAGAGGAGGCCAGGGATGCTGGAGTCTGTGGGGCTGGAACTTCTGGGCATGGTAAGTTTGGAGAAGAGGAGGCTGAGGGGCGACCTCATTGCCCTCTACAGCTCCCTGAAAGGAGGGGGGAGAGGGGGGGGGGTTGGCCTCTTCTCCCAAGGGAATCATGGCAGGAGCAGAGGAATGGTCTGAAGTTGGGGCAGGGGAGGTTTAGATGAGATATTGGGAAGAATGACTTTCCTGAGAGGGTGGGCAAGCACTGGAAGGGCCTGCCCAGGGAGGTGGTGGAGTCACCATCCCTGGAGGGATTTAAGAAACATGTAGATGTGCCACTTCAGGGCCTGCTCTAGTGCCCAAGATTGTTGGGTTGGTTTTTTTTGTGTGTACTGTTGAACTCGATGATCTCAAAGGTCCCTTCCAACCATGAAGATTCTGTGATTCTGAACTGCCTGGTCACACTCACCCAGCACAAAGCTGAGCTGCTGAAAGGGCAGTCTGAGCCTTCCTCCCTCACCCCCACCTGACCACTCCTGACACTGGCCTTATGACAGGGCAAGCTCTCTGGCTACCATCCTCGTCAGGAACTGGATCCATTTGAAGACTAATAAAAGGAAAAAAAAAAAAAAGGCAGTTTTCTTCTGCTTCAGCTCCTTGACCCAGCTCTAAATGCAGCTGCACAAGGGTGATGGCCAGTGCAAGCTACTGAGGATAATGCCAATATGACCCCTGCCTGCTTCTGCTTGCAGAAGATGAGGCCATAAAACCAATTTGGGACCCATCCATCCCTCTGTCCACTGCTAACTGAGGTCAAGAGGACCTAGTTACATGGCAGATAGCGTAAAAGACACCACCAGGCTTTGCCAGTGTATCTCACTGGAGGGATTTCATTGAAGCAAATGGAACCCAATGGAAAATTCTTAGTTTATAAGCCTGGAATAAAATGGGCACCCGAAATGTTAGAAACTAGTCCTGTAGTAAAGGCAGCCCTTGGTTTAAATGCCAACTTTGTACTAAAGACTCAGTAATACTAATAAAACAAAGAACAGGTGTGTCCCAATCAATGTTCAAATAAGCTTGGTCATTGAAAAGGGACCTGCTATCACTCCCGTCTATCTCAGCACTCAGAGCTTTGGGTTATATTTATTAGCAAAAGTAAGAGAGATCTCAAGACCGCTTCTGTACCTTTCACTTCTCTTTTCTTTCTCTCTGTCATTCAAGAATTTCAGCTCTTGCTATTGCTCTCCTTCTGGCAGGGTACGGTAAGACGCAATTAATCACGATAACAAAATCCTATTCTTATTTGTGAGTAAAACTAATTGTGGCACAGTATTTCTTTTCCATCACCTTAGAAGGTGCCTTGCAGCTTTCCCACAGTATCGAGTTCCCAACACATGCACACACACACAGAGGTGATGACTCACTCCAGCTTAGCCTACCTTTTCAAACAAACTTCTCCAAACAATGTATTATCTACATTTTAAATGGGGGGTGAAATTCTACCACTCTCTCTATAGAGAGGACAGGGAGCTTTATTGTACTCCACAAAAGATTTAAGGAAAGTATTGATGGTCCAAGCAACCTGTAATACTCTTGGGGCGGAAAGAATAGTTAACAAAGTTTTCTCACACAGGGAAAAGGAAAAAAAAAAACTACACATAAAAATTCCTGCATATGAATGTGTCAATTCCATTGAAATATTTTATCAACTCTGAAAAAATTTACTCACGTATTTTAAAAGACCATGCCTGCAGTAAAACGTTTTCCAAGGCGATGGTGTTAGTTATAACAATAATGACTATACAAGGAAAAACCAGGCACTCAGTCACCCAGGTGAAATTCAGTTTCTCTGATACTTGGGAATGAACTCAGATTACCTGGGTGATAAAACACCCCGGAGCCTCCAGCAGGGCTGAGCACCAGGAGGCAGGTTCAGGTTTACCTTGTTGCCAGACTGATCTTCAGTACCTGCTTGGCCATTTATCACCTGCAGAAACTGCACCTGCAGCCAGGACACACAGCATACGTCCTTCCACGGAGAGACACACCTTCACCACTGTCACACCACCCTATGACAACGCTTCTGGACCAAAACCTTAAATTTTAATTTAATTCTAGTAAGTCTGGCAGTATTTCAGCCCCTTGTCTATCTACCAAGCTCTGTAAGCATGTTGGACTTGCACCCGTCCGCACCCTGTCTTAACCACATCTCCCACTGCCCCATTTGGATGGATGGGCCGAGGCCAGTGGGATGAGGTTCAACAAGGCCAAGTGCCGGGTCCTGCCCTTGGGTCCCACCAACCCCCTGCAGCGCTCCAGGCTGGGGGCAGAGTGGCTGGAGCTGCCTGGCAGAAAAGGACCTGGGGGTGTTGGTGGACACCGGCTGAACAGGAGCCAGCAGTGTGCCCAGGTGGCCAAGAAGGCCACCGACATCCTGGCCTGTGTCAGGACCAGCGTGGCCAGCAGGAGTAGGGCAGTGACGGTGCCTCTGGACTGGGCACTGGTGAGGCCTCACCTCCAGGGCTGGGTTCAGTTCTGGGCCCCTCACCACAAGAAGGACATGGAGGGGCTGGAGTGTGTCCAGAGGAGAGCCACCAAGCTGGGGAGGGGTCTGGAGAACAAGTCCTACGAGGAGAGGCTGAGGGAGCTGGGCATGGTTAGTTTGGAGAAGAGGAGGCTGAGGGGAGACCTCATTGCCCTCTACAGCTCCCTGAAAGGAGGGTGGAGAGAGGTGGGGGTTGGCCTCTTCTCCCAAGGGAATAATGGCAGGAGCAGAGGAAATGGTCTGAAGTTGGGGCAGGGGAGGGTTAGATGAGATATTGGGAAGAATGACTTTCCTGAGAGGGTGGTGAGGCACTGGAAGGGCCTGCCCAGGGAGGTGGTGGAGTCACCATCCCTGGAGGGGAAACGTGTAGAGGTGGCACTTCAGGGCCTGCTCTAGTGCCCGAGATTGTTGGGGTGTTTTGTGTGTGTGTGGTTGGACTCAGTGATCTCAGAGGTCCTTTCCAACCATGAAGATTCTGTGGTTCTCTGATTTCAGCATTAACCACACTTACAAAGTGAAGTGAACTATTAGAAGAAACGTAGAAGCACGCACGCTGGTGCAGTTACTTAAACTCAGTAGTGACGGATGCACAACCAACACGCAAAGAAAATTACTTCTGTTAAAAAGTCACTATTTCTTCTACACTGTAATTAAAAAATCTTAAACGGAAACGTTTAAATACTTGAATTAACTTTCCTTTTACAATAAAGGATCAGTTTGTTTAGCCTTTCATCTATGGACAGAACAGGTTTGAGCAAATCAAGTCATCCCAAAAACATGACGTGACAAAATAGAAGTAATTAACTAAACCTTAAAATATCACTTTTTGCATGGGAATAATTTTAATGTATGAAAAGTCATACTGTTTACAGTACATAAATAAAACTTCTATAAATATACATAAAATTTAATGTCTAAAAAGTCAGATTTATTTAACATAGCGTTCTGGCAACATGCCACACAACACTCAACAGCAAATGAATGCACGAATGATGCCTTTGCTTCATCAGCTGCAGTAAAAATCAGAAAGAAACCGCAGAAGTTCTGCAGTTCAGCCAGCTCTGCCATCACTGTTAGACAGGATTTGGAAACCCCTGGCTTAGATTGGTCTGTGCTTTGGATTTGCTGCCTCAAGGGCAGTTTTTGTGGCCAAGAGAAGCACCAGCAGGATTTCCGAAGGGCAGTGGGGGACCCGCAGAGCTGGGCTGGTGATAAGGCAGCAGCTGCCGTAACCTTGTTGATGCAGTGGTGATGGCAACGTGGCTATGGGATGCCCGAGGGTTCCCCTTTGCTACGTGAACACTTAATTCCTCACACACTTCTTGTGTAATGACATAGAGAACAGATTTACCTGAAAATAATTATTTCAGTGGTTTCCTTCCGGCTTTACCAGCTGTAATTCCAATGTTTTAGCCTTACTTAGGAAATCAAATTAATTTTGCTGGAGGGACTGGAGAAGAGGCCAAGGAAGTATTTACTGAATGCTCCTGGAATACCATCATCATCATCCGCATGTCAAATACACGCTCATCCATCTTTGTGATGGGAAAGGAACAACTCATAATAACACTTGTGTCATTTGATACTGCAGGGTAAGCATCACTCTGACTACAACCGAAATTTTATGTGCAAACATAACAAGTGTGAAGGTAACACTGGACTAAAAATGTCTTACAAAGCCAGTATTTTGTAGAAAATTGGACAAAATACATAAAAAAATACATAAAAAAGTGAGGACTAATACAATGAAAGAGTACAAAAAAATATATAAAAAAGTGAGGACTAATACAATGAAAGAATTTAGCATCCAAACACCTGGGTTTTATCCTTAGTTCATGCCTTGGCAAAATAAATGCTTCACAGCAAACTGCTGTGTGCAGTAATTGTGTGGGCTGTGTGGCAATATGCAGGTTAGCAGTTTGACACCAAACACACCTAACTACACTGCATCTCCAAAGGTGTAGCAGAACAGTAAAGATGCCATCCTCCAACACGTGGGAGTGAGACTGCTGTAACTCAAACTTCTAGAGTGTCATAATAAGTGACGGGAAAAAAAATAACTCTACGTTAATAACTCTTCAGCATTTCAACATTTTCCTGATTTCGATACCTAAGTAACTTCTATGAAACAACTCATTGATACACTCAGTGATAACAAGACACCTTCTTAAAAAGTTTCCCTTTCAGGAATCAACTGCTTTGTGCATGTGCGCACATGCAAGCAGTCAAGCAATGTCAGATTTTAATTAAACTATAATGTGTGTGTAAGCTCATACCAAATACTTCAATATGATAGTGATACTGGATGTTCACATGTTTTTCTATTTCCTTTTTTTTTTTTCTTTTAACATTTTCTAGCTTGAACAGAAAACAACTCAGGTACAAAGCTGTAAGTAGTATATTCATTTTTTCAGTAAAAAACACTTTTCTTCATAGCATAGATGAGAAAACCAGGAAATTAGAGGGCCAGAAGTTGAGAATGCACACCACGAGGTTATTTCTTGTTAAACAGTGCAAGCACTTGGTGAGCCAGAAAATAGGTATTTACTCAAGTCACAGTTTAGCAAAGCCTGATGGTAAACTGTTTTAGAGATAAGGTCATATAATTGACCACCTCAGCTTCTTCCAACAATTACTGAGCAAATAGGAAGGAAGGAGAGCTAAGAAATTCACAAAATGAAATTGAGGTGTCAGCATCAGTTCTGGGAATAGCTGTATCAGTATTTCAGCCAAAGGCTTCCCATCTCACTCCTAATTATTTCATGGCCATTCACAAAAGAAGCTGAGCAGGTTACTTTGAGATTGTATTTATGAGTACTACTCACCCATCTGGGTCAGTTATAAGGGAACATAAAATCTTGGAACAAAGTATTTTAAACACAGCAGGAATGCAGGAATATTTATTTCAGGAACGTTGAAGCGCTTGCTGGTGCCTACTGTATGGGAAAGCTGCATTTTCTACTGTACTTGCCTTAAAGTCTCTCAAAAGCAGGTCTTCTTTAATGGCCAGCCACTTTTTAAATGCTTGACCAAAATCAGAAAAATTAAGGTGGGAGGAGACTTCCAGTCTTACCTTCTACACTGGAGGAGGTTACCCCTGACAAATACTTACCTAACTTGCTCTTAAGAAACCTCTATGAAGGAAAGAGTTTTTTAAGCAGCCTCTAGGTAACCCCTCTCAGAGTTTCACCGTCCTAACGGTTCAACTTGTTTACCTAATATCTAAGTTAATTGTCTAAGCTAATTTTCTAAACCAAGCCAACTTTTTTGTTCTTCCTCCAACAAAGATCAGAAGATATGACTGAGTAATTTTCTACACTGGAAATAGGTTTCAAATACATTCACTGATTGTTTTCATATTGAAATGATTAAAAAAGAAATGATGAAATACAATACTTGAATACTTTGTTAATCCTGGTATTTATGATACGAAGAAAACCTATAAGAAAGTTAAGGTGGCAAAGATAAGCTTTCAAAAGCTAAAGATGAAAAAACCCCATATCATTCTGTGATTCTGTTCAGCCTGGAGAAGAGAAGGCTCCAGGGAGACCTTATATTGGCCTTCCAGTATCTGAAGGGGCTACAGGAGAGCTGGGGAGGGACTCTTTGTCAGGGAGTGCAGTGACAGGACATTTAAACAGAAAGAGGGGAGATTAACATTAGATATTAGGAAGAAATTCTTCACTGTGAGGGTGGTGAGAGCCTGGCCCAGGTTGCCCAGAGAAGCTGTGGCTGCCCCATCCCTGGAGGGGTTCAAGGCCAGGCTGGATGGGGCTTGGAGCAACCTGGGCTGGTGGGAGGTGTCCCTGCCCAGGGCAGGGGGGTTGGAACAAGATGATCTTTAAGGTCCCTTCCAACTCTAACCATTCTGTGATTCTATGATTCTTTTTCTGACCAGAAGAAGTACTACAAGAAGTCTAGAAATCACTGTTTTTTCCTGACTACTATCCATCCTCCCTCACTGGGCTGTAGGACAAGTTTCTGCTGTCAGAGCTCAAGTTGCCTTTGGTCTGGCAGAAGAGCTTAGGGTACTGAGTATAATGGAGAGCTGTCTGGAGATGACCATTGCTCAGAGAAGCTGATGCATTCAAAGACCCTCCCCAGAAGCACCTACGAAATCTCTATGCACATCCAAACACCTCCTATCTTAGCTCAGTCTATGAGAAAGTAGCACCTCCCCGATGAAGGCCACCCCTGTCAAATATCAAGGTTTTGCCCAGAAGCAGGATAAAAACTCCATAAAAATCACCCACAGCAACGTGCTTCCAGAAATGCTTGAAATCTTTCAGCAATACAGAAAGTAAATTAAACAAACAGCAGACTCAAGGAAAAATGATGACGGATAGTTTAATTCCAAGCATTCAAAATCCAACAGACTTCAGCAGGAGTAACAGGAGATATAAGACACAGCGTACGAGGCAAGCTCGCTCAGGTAGCACCACAATCAGTTTTGCCTACATAGTATAAACAGATGTATTCATTTAACAATTGCTTGCTAATAATGAACTGCACTGAAGAGTTGCTTTGCTACGGGAACAACTGCCCCACATCAAAAGAACCTCTTTGTACATCAAAGGAGAAGTTATACTCAATAATAATGTTTCTTTGAATTGTCACCTAAAACCAGTATAGGACAAACTTAACTTTTGGTCTGAAGACTTTTGAAGGGAGAAGAGATTTTCATTATAGTGAAAAAAAACCAAACCAAAACCAAACCACTTTGTCTCTGCGTGCTGTAAGTATCATAGGAAAGAACAGAAACTAATTTTAACTACGTGGTGTGAGGAGGTGGGTGTGAAAAAGAGAAAGACTGCTTCTTACACGTACTCCAAAAATTCTCAGCAACATCAAAGGGAAGCACATCACGTTCTTCCAAGAGGTGCCTGTTTCCACTCCAAGATGGAGCATAGGATTCCCAGGGAGGAACATGCTCCTGTCGATACCGAGATCCTTTCACACGTTCCTATTTACTCCTCAAACAGCTCCTTTATTCCACCAGCCCTCTGTGAAAGCTTGCTAGAGACTCAAGAGGTGCACAGCGCTGTGCCATTGAAGCCTGCTTTGCCCACTCACAACAGAATTTTGAATATTGCCTTGCTTGCTCGCTCTCTGCTGCTCTCCTCTTTCAAGAGACACTGTGGTGCTCTCTGCAGAATTTTGCTACTTCATTCAACACCAGCCACAAAGTCTGAAGTAGCTTGGTGGTGGGCTTTATGTCATTTACCAACGATGGCATGGCTTTATGTCACACACAGCACTCGCAGGCTTTTCACTAATCCCCATTCTTCTTTTCTCCTAAGCCTTACGTTACTTGAGAATTTGACAGGAGGAAGTCTCATATGGAGAAGGCCTTCCAAACCCAACTGCCACTGGCTGTTGATGACTAGATGAGATACAGCAGAGAAGAGCTTTCATCTCTCAAAGGCTGCACAAACCATCTTGCAAGCTCTCATTCTTTTTCCCTAGAAAAGGGCAGAAGTAAAAGCTCCAGGTTCAAACCCATTTGAGTCTCTAAACCCCACGGAAGTACTCTGAACAGCCAGCCAAGTGCTACGAGCAAGGACGGCCACGCACTGCTTACGCCTTACCTCTACATGTATGAAAATCACAAAAACCCACTGCAACTTTTGTGAGCAGATCCTAACACTAATTGTACAATTAAAAGAGATAGTGCTACAAGATTTTAAATTCAGTACAAAAATTCAACTCAACCGGTTAAAATTAAGCAACTAAAACATCTCTGCTTGCACTTTACCTCTACACGTATGAAAACCACAAAAACCCACTGCAACTTTTGTGAACAGGTCCTAACGCTAATTGTACAATTAAAAGAGATTTTAAATTCAGTGCAAAAATTCAACTCAACTGATTAAAATTAAGCAACTAAAACATCTCTGCTTAAAAAAAATAAATCAAGTCACACGGTGACATCGTCACTAGTGTAAACCCATTAAGAAGAAAAAAAATGGTAGGTAACTTCAAGGTACTCAATTACTTCCATTAATTGTTTATACTTCCTAATAAAATCAAACAGTTTCACAGCCCTAAGCACTGTAGCTCAGAGATGAAAAAGCAGGCCATACCTTCCCTGTTTTGAAGTCTCTCCACTCCTGTGAGCTGTTCCTAGTAGGAAACACCCTTCCTCCAGCTGTAGGGACAGGCGAGCAGCTGCCTTAACAACCAATGCCAACCCCCCGTATTAATACATCAAAGCAGCTGCCTGCCTGGCCGTGCAGCTGAGGGAGAAGTGCTGGAGGCACAGGCCAGTATCTGACGCTGGCACGGGTGGCAGAGGCAGCTGCTGGGATCATACAGCTGCAGGAAGAGTGCTAGGTATGAAAGTCAGCGGAGAAATGGGAGATGGAATGGCTCAAGCTGTGTAATCGTAATTCCCAGAATTTATAATAGATACTTGCATCCTTCATCTTTGATCCTTATCCGCCCATTTGGAAACTAGGATAACTACGGGATAAATACGCCTCTCCGCTCACAGGATCCTGAAAAGCTAAATTCCTTTGTGAGCGTGAAGCATAGCAGTGTAATGATATCATACCAATGCCAGAAGAAACGGGGAATTCTATCTTCTTTGCGAACTATTCAAAGCACGGCATGGCTGTTCGTTACATAAACACCATTGGTTCTATGCATTAGACAATATTAAAGACTCGGAAAAATTGAAGATGAAAATTAAGCACGCATCAGCAACTTAAGCACTCATCAACTTCTAAGCGCTAGCTAGATTTTGTAAACAGCTACGAGGATCCCTCCTCTTGGGTTGCTTTTCAAGCACCTGCTTGTGCCTGGGAAAGGAGTGCCCGTCCACACGACACGTACACACCAGGGAAACGTGCCCTCCTGTCCCTGCTCGGACCCAGCAGGCAGTGCAGCAGCCTGCACCTCACTGCGTGACACAGACACTGCACACAGCTCACACTGCGTGACACAGACACTGCACACAGCTCACACTGCATCAAACACTGCACACAGCTCACACTGCATCACACACACACTGCACACAGCTCACACTGCGTGACACAGACACTGCACACAGCTCACACTGCATCA
>NW_015094509.1:1767337-1868827 GCF_001431845.1 Calidris pugnax
GGTTGAGGCACCATCCCTGGAGGTGTTCAAAGGCCGGGTTGATGAAGTGCTGGGAGGTCTGGTTTAGTGATGATGCTCCTTGTTTGTTGTGTGGGTGTCTATTTTTGTCAGTTAGGTTGACAGTTGGACAAGATGATCTTTAAGGTCCCTTCCAACCTAGGAGATTCTGTGATTCTGTGATTCTGTGAAAAGCCCTCTCTATTGATATTCTGCAGCAGACAACTAACACCAAACAAGCTGCATTCTCAAACTGGTGCAGAAATTGCATATAATTAATAGTACGAGGGGCTTTCAGACCCCCTTGCTTGTTGAAAGGGCAACTACAGGGCTAGTAGAACAGATCAGACTCTGAGTCAGAAGTGGGCAAGAAGTGGGAAGAAGAGCAGAGAACTGGAAAATAGACAGAGGTGTCTCGGAAACACAGCATCTCTGCTGGAGTAGGCTTCAGTACGAGGCACAAGGGAGGGACCAAACACAGGACAAGAATGAGAGTGGAGGCAAATCTAGGGGCAGAAGACAGGACAAGGAGTTTGTACAGCACAGGTTCTTCCTCTGTGCTACCTCTTAACTTTGGGTCTTATTTCCAGAGTGAGATCAAGTGCTAGAAAGCTCTGATTCAGGCGCAGAGAATCTCCACTGCCTCTGTGGGAACCAGCACAGGGCTGGCACAACTGGTAGGTCTCCATGCAGTCAGATACCTCTGATTCAAGCTCACTGCACATTCCACAGTACCAACACCACGTCTCCTCCAGAACCTCATGAGGTTCACATAGGCCCACTTCTTGAGCTTGTCTAGGGCCCTCTGGATAGCATCCTTTCCCTCAGGCACGTCAACCGCACCACTCAGCTTGGTGTCATGTTCAAACTTGCTGAGATGGCACCCGATCCCATTGTCTATGTCACTGATTTCACTGAATTTCACTGAATTTCTAGAGTTGGAAGGGACCATAGAGATCATCTAGTCCAACTCCCCTGCTGAAGCAGGATTGCCTAGAGCTAGAGCATGTTACTCAGGAGCATCCAGGCGGGTTTTGAAAATCTCCAAAGAAGGGGACTCCACACCCTCCCTGGGCAGCCTGTTCCAGGGTTCCGTCACCCTCACCGTGAAGAAGTTTCTCCTCATATTTGAGTGGAACCTCTTCTGTTCCAACTTGTGCCCGTTGCCCCTCGTCCTCTCGGTGGGAACCACTGAAAAGAGTCTGGCTCCCTCCACTGAATTAATGATGAAGATATTAAACAGTACTGGTCCCAATTTAGACCCCTGAGGGACACCACTCATCATCAATCTCCATCTGGACACTGAGTCATTGACTACTACCCTCTGGGTGCAACCATCCAACCAACTCCCCATCTGCCGAACAGTCCATCCATCAAATCCATACCTCTCCAGTTTAGAGAGAAGGATGTGGTGGGGGACTGTACCAAAGGCCTTAGGGAAGTCCAGATAGATGGCATCTGTAGCTCTTCCCCTGTCCACTGACAACCATCCAACCAATTCCTCATCCGCCAAACAGTCCATCCATCAAATCCATACCTCTCCAGTTTAGAGAGAAGGATGTGGTGGGGGACTGTACCAAAGGCCTTAGGGAAGTCCAGATAGATGGCATCTGTAGCTCTTCCCCTGTCCACTGATGTAGTCACTCCATCATAGAAGACAATTAGAAGTTTATATTGTATAAAATTTAAATGTACATTTAAATGACTAGTACCATGATGCATGCATGAAATGCACTGTTTTAATATCAGATAAACTTTAACATTGGTATCAAATTGAATGAACTTATGAGGACAGCTCTTCCTTGTGCTGCTGGCTGTGTTTTTATGTTTCAGAACTGAAGTGCAAGGTAAACAAAGCACTCACACTTCTCACTATGGGCCCAGTTATACATAAAACTCAGTTTGCTGTCATTCACACAACACTTCTAATGAAAGGGAATACATCAGTATGTGACATGCTGCATTTTTATCAATATCCTACATACAATGGTAAAATTAATTCATTACTAATAATGTTACCTTCCATTGCTCTATTAGTTAAGAATTTCCTTGCCCCGTCTCCAAGACTCAGGTAAATGAAGAAATTCTTGTGATTTCTTCCCAAATTGCCAAAGGCATTTTCCCCTTTCTGGGATATGCTGGCTGTGTTGAAAGCCAACGTACATCAAAATAGCTGAAGAAATGAAGCAAAAACTCTCACAATATCTCCAAACTCAAAGATTTAGCGTAGAAGAGGAATAGCAAGCTACACAAGATAAAAGGCAACATCAGTGGTGGCCAGGAGGTGGAGGGAGGTGACTCAACCCCTCTGCTCTGCTCTCATGAGAGCCCACCCAGAGCACTGCATCCAACTCTAGGGTCCCCAGTAGAAGACAGATGTGGACCTCTTAGAGAAGGTTAAAAGGAAGGCCACAAACACAGTCAGAAGGCTGGAACAACTCTCCTACACAGAAATGCTGAGAGTTGGGGTTGTTTAGCCTGAAGAAGAGAAGGAGAAGATCTTGTTTTAGCCTTCCAATACATAAAGGGGGCTTATAAGAAAGACGAAGAGAGAATTTTTAACCAGGGCCTGTAGTGACAGGACAATGGGTAATGGATTGAAAATGAAAGGGGGTAGGTTTAACCTGGACATAAAAAAAATTATGACCTGAGGGTGGTGAGACATTGGAACAAGTTGCCCAGCGAATATGCGGATGTCCCATCACTGGAAGTGTTCAAGGTCCAGTTGGATGGGGCTTTGAACAACTGACCTAGTAGAAGATGTCCCTGCCCATGGCAGGGAGGTTGGACTAGGTGATCTCTGAAGATCCCTTACAAAGCAAACCATTCTGTGATTCTATGATCCTCTGAGCTAACCACAAGACTCCCAGTATGATGGCCAACATGCACCAGTGCAATGAAGAAGATGACTGCCATCATTCACCCAAAACACCAGCGAAGAATCTGGAGATTTTAGCACATTTCAGGGTTTTCTTTAGTTAGGTTTTGAGACATAATGGCTAGAATATCCTGCTGGTAGGTAGTCTCTATTTCCAGAAGGCTCTCCAATCGACTGCTATCAGGCAGGTAGTGGACTATGATACGTACAGCACCTGAGGCACAACAGGCGGAGCGGCTGGGGTGGAACTGGACGATGCACAGGACAGGGGGGAAATATGAACAAAACTCTTCTGCCTGTTTCTGAAACAGCCATCGTCAGCTGTTAGGTTTTGAGACATAATGGCTAGAATATCCTGCTGGTAGGTAGTCTCTATTTCCAGAAGGCTCTCCAATCGACTGCTATCAGGCAGGTAGTGGACTATGATACGTACAGCACCTGAGGCACAACAGGCGGAGCGGCTGGGGTGGAACTGGATGATGCACAGGACGGGGGGGGAAATATGAACAAAACTCTCCTGCCTGTTTCTGAAACAGCCATCGTCAGCTTAAAATGTGGTCCTGGATACTAAAACCTCCCGCAGGAAAGACCCCCAAAACACCAGCGAAGAATCTGGAGATTTTAGCACATTTCAGGGTTTTCTTTACTTTAGTTAGGTTTTGAGAAATAACGGCTAGAATATCCTGCTGGTAGGTAGTCTCTATTTCCAGAAGGCTCTCCAATCGACTGCTATCAGGCAGGTAGTGGACTATGATACGTACAGCACCTGAGGCACAACAGGCGGAGCGGCTGGGGTGGAACTGGATGATGCACAGGACGGGGGGGGAAATATGAACAAAACTCTCCTGCCTGTTTCTGAAACAGCCATCGTCAGCTTAAAATGTGGTCCTGGATACTAAAACCTCCCGTAGGAAAGACCCCCAGATACACTGCAGAGACGGATCAAATCCCCGACAGCGGAGCACACAAGCGGGATGCGCTCTGTGCAAAAGGTGCCCAAAGCTGCTGCTCCTCTGTTCAAAGCACAGTTACTCTGCCACTTTTACAGCTTGTTTCCTTTGTATTCTTTCTACAAGCAGCAACTCCAATCTGTACACGGGTTGGGTTTTTCCTGTAGGTACTGTGTGTTTCTACGTTATCTCAGAGGAGTTCAATACTCTTACTTAGCTTTTACTTTTCTAAAATATAAACAATTAGGCTTTTAACGGTAACCTTTTCCCATGAACAAATCTTAAACAGAAAAAGACCACTAAACAATTGCAATACACAATAAATACTGGGATTATAGGAAAAATCTACAGGGTTTTTTTTTTAAACATACAATTATCTATACAACTTTATCCAAAACATCACAAAACATCTGTTTTCAGGACCATACACAACATTTTCATCTTACCATTCAGCGTTATTTGTTCTAGTAAGCAAACCAGCAGTCAATGTTTAAGCTGAGGAACTGGCTGAGGCATGACAATGTAACACGTATTACACTGCTTACCCTCCTAATTTATTCTTACAAACCTACGTAAGCAAAATACGAATCTAAATACCAAGGAAGAAGGTATTGTTGAGTTTTTCTTCTCGCGGTAAAGCAGAGGAGAAGAAACTTGCTGACATCCTCCCTTACAGCACAGTTCTGGAAACGGGCACAGTTTGGTACAACTTGTACAGAGGAACACCTTACTGACAGCTATTCCTGCAAACCAGGGCATCTACACCAACAGGCTGGTACCCCTAGAATGCCATCACTCCTTCACATGAGCCTAAGAGCATGAATAGGAACAGGCGTTTTATTACAGGGATGCACAAAACAGGCAAGACGATACAATTCCTACCCTGAAAAGCCTACAAACTTATTTTTAATGAAAAATGAATTGAGCTTAAACCAGTATGGAGGGGGAGTCCAAGTGACCATGAAAACCAGGCCATGAGGTTACTCAGGATCTATTCTAAAAAGTACAGATCATGAGAATTCAAAACAATTTTAAACAAAATAAATACAGACTGAGGTTCATCGTAGGGATTATCCATACCATGAGGAGGTTACAATTAAAATGGTAGGAAAAAAATATTCATAAGAACAGTCAATATAAGAAAGGCAGAAAAAAGGTAAAAGACAAGGATAGAAAAAAAATGCCAATTTGTTCCACAGTCAGGGTAACTGGGCTTTAGGGATCCTATGAATGTGTATCCATAGATTATATATCCATATATTTCTGTACTGCACTCTCTGCTGGTCTAATCTCACCTAAATATTCAGCAACTCACCCGCAGGCCAACAGGCTCTCCTTAGCCTCCTCCCTAACCTCCTGGTGGGAGGATGCCCTTGGAGAGGAGAACTGCTCCGGGGGTTTGGCCGAGTGGCAGCAGTGGCTGCAGGTCACATCTCGTGAAGCCCAGCCAGCTCTGCAACGTTCTACCTCCCCTGTCCCTGCTCCCCAACAAGCTGTGCAGCTGAACACCGAATGGAAAGGGTTTCAACCTTTCTTACAGAAAGCTTACACACAAAGGAGGGGATGCAGATACGTTTTGTGAAGCTATTGGCAAAACAATTTGGTTTCCAGAAAATATTTCGGGGTGCAGCAGGGCCACAATTTACAGTGAGACAGTGCAGGTCCCAGGGGAGAGCAGGAGAGACCCAACGCTTTCATCTAGAACCAACTCGCTCAACTCGGCTTGTGCCGCGGTGGGCTGGCATGGTGGGCTGCCTCTCCCAGCCCAACTGGGAAGACACAACTGTCTTCCCGAGTCACCTCAGGTTCCCACCAACCTCTTACTCTGCAGGACAGAACAGCAGGGTACCTGTTGGCTTGAGCACACCTTCTCATTGGAGGAGAAACGCCCATCTCAGGGGATGTCGCAGAAATGATTAAGTAGAACAAAAGCACCTCTTCAGTTTGGGATTACCAGCTATGAAAACTTTAAATTTCACTTCCACTTGCCAAAACACGTAGAATATGATAATACTAGGCACAGCACTTAGATTACAATTCAAATCATCAAAATTAAACCTATGCCCGTTACAATACGGAATCAGGGAATTGTCAGAGTTGGAAGGGACCTCTAGAGACCATCCAGTCCAACCCCCCTGCCAAAGCAGGGCTGCCCAGAGCACATCACTCAGGAGCATCCAGGCGGGGCTTGAAGATCTCCAGAGAAGGGGACTCCACACCCTCCCTGGGCAGCCTCTGCCAGGGCTCTGCCACCCTCACCCCAAACAAGTTCTTCCTCCCATTGGAGTGGAACTTCCCATGGTCCAGCTTGTGCCCGTTGCCCCTCGTCCTGTCACTGGGAACCACTGAGAAGAGCCCGGCTCCATCCTCCTTCAACCCACCCTTTAGACCCTTGTCAGCATTCAGAAGGTCTCCCCTCAGCCTTCTCTTCTCCAGGCTCAAGAGCCCCAGCTCTCTCAGCCTTTCCTCATCAGGGAGATGCTCCAATCCCTCCATCATCTCTGTTGCCCTACGCTGGACTCTCTCCAGTAGTTCCCTGTCCCTCTTGAACTGGGGAGCCCAGAACTGGAGGCAGGATTCCAGTTGTGGCCTCCCCAGTGCAGAGCAGAGGGGGAGAATGACCTCCCTCCACCTCCTGGCCACACTCTTCCCTACACAGCCCAGGATCCCATTGGCCTCTTGGCCACAAGGACACATTGCTGGCTCACAGGCTAGTTCACTGCATACTTGAATTTCAAATCTACAGAAATTTAAAATAAAAACCAAAGTACTAAAACAGGCATTCACAAGATCAGAATTCAAAGTGTATCAACCCCTGTAAAACATTATTCATATTATTTCGGATGGCACCCTCCACCAGACCCCTACTACATCCTCTCCAGTTGCAACATATGTTTGTGTCTCTGCTTGAGATAATTTTCGATAGCAGGCAAACTAATTAAACATTCTTTAGAAGCCACGAGGCTGCAGTCTCCGCAGGGTGACTAACCCCTGCAGCTGTCAGGAGAGGCACGTTGGGTTCCCATCCCAATCCCACGCCGACCCCGGAGCAGAGCCTGAGAACCTGTCAGCAAGGTGCTCCCCCAGCAGAAGACAGCGAGCAGCAGCTGCTGGTGCTCAGCAGGCTGCGGCCAGTCTGCCTCTTTTTTGCTTTATTTTTTTTTTCTTTTTTTTGACTGTCCCTCTGGATACAGGCTGTGCAATGCTCACACACGCACATCCCTGCTCCTGGGACCACGAGCTGCCTGTGAGCTGGTTTTTTTTTACACGCTCAAAAGCTGCTCAAGCCCAGATGGAGATGAGACGTGATGTCCTCTAGTCACACTGCAGGCAGAAAACCAACCTGCACCAACCTTATGCGTGGGATGAGAAGCATGAAAGATATATTTAAAGGTGTTTCCAAATCCAATTAAATGCAGGTATTTGTCAATGTCAATTCTTTTATGTAATTAACAAGAATATTAAGGTTTTTTTCCCTTGAAAGAAAATTAATTTGAAAAACACATCAATAATAAAAGGGAAAGAAAGTTTCTTTAACTATAATTACTAAAGCATAAACATTTGGCAGAATATCCTGTCTTTAATTTGAAGATGCAATTTTTTTTAAGTAGAAGGTAGAAGATGGAGAGAAAGCAAACTTTTTTGTATTTTAACTGAGGTGCAATGCAGACATAATAGTAACTCACAGCGAAAAACCTGACAAAACCCAGACCTGACAGTGAAGGAAAACTTGAATAATGCCTTTGAATTAGGCATTCATTCAAACAAACAAACAAACAAATCTCAGCGATTCAACCAGATATGGGCTGTCCACAAAGGCTCAAATCACCACAAGGACAGGAGGACAGCAGCAGAATGCTGTCTCCTCAGCAGAGGAGCAGTGGTGACAATACTCTGCTCACCATGCTTCCCATCCCAGCCAGCCCCTCAGGGCACCTCAGAGCAGCCCAGTTTTCTAAAATGAAAAGAATGCAAGTGTGGTCACCTTAGGAAGCTAATTCTGAAACTGTTACCTAAAACAAAAGCTCTCAAAACCAAAAGTAGCTTAGAGAGGAGATATTGCTTTATTCAATGTCGGGTGCCAGGTGGAAATCCACAAATCCAGCACACCTTACTGGGGATATTCACCCATTATTTATACACAAAAGCTTCTCATAATTCCACCTACCTAATCCATAACTCCACGAGGCTTACGTATTCATTAGGATGACCCAACAGCCCTTTTGCACATGTGTATTAAGTTTTGCAGTGTCAGCAAAAGGCTCCTGCGCAGGCGTGAGCTCCTCGGTGGTCGTTTGGGCAGGGACACCCTTCCTCACCTCACTCTTCTAAGGTATCGAGTCACCTCAGGACAGCAAAAGTTCACTGTAAGTTTGCCAGCTTCTTGGGGACAATATGGATGTTCCTTGAAGTAGCCACAGCTCTGTCCTCATTGGTACAGGAGTACATATTTAGACATGTGAGAGAACCTTGAGGTGATTAACGACTTCTTGTCATTATCCCATCCTTATCACTATCAGCTCGGTGACCTACTATTTTCTCACACAGTAAGAAGCTCAGTAATTAACTCATTTTCGTTAATATATGATTGCAAGCAAAGCAGAGGCCTGCCTTTGCTAACAAAACCAAGAGGCTGGAAAAGGCCTTTTCTTTTTTTTTTTAAAACGAGTTACTAAACCACAGCTTAAAGAATTACTCAGCATTTCAGCATTACTCAGCACTGCTGCAGCAGGTTTGCTGACAGTTCACTGCAGGGTCTAGTCCAACCTACTGCAGAGACCTGTCCTCATCCCAGGAATCCAAAATTCTCCTTAGGTACTGTAAGCCCATCCTTCCACCACCAATTATGCAACTCATCAAGTTTCCTCCAGTCGCATGCTTAAGGAAACACTGAACAATTCTAAAGGGATTTCAATCCAACTTTTGCATATTTGCCCCATGTTTTCCTGGGTTTTGTACCAGTGGGGCACTGACTGACTAGACGAGTAGATCCTGGTTTCAGTGAAAAACAACTTCTCAATTACAGGTATCAAAGTCCCACCTGCACTAAGGCCTCACATAAAATAATTCTTAGTGATAGCCACAACCAGATACTGAAAAGAATGTTGTGTCATGACTGATACTGGCCTGACCTCAGAAACAAATACATCTTCGTTTCCTTACTTTGAACTAGACAAGCAGGATTGCTCTGTGTATGTCATTTTCAGACACCCTGCCTTCTTATCTGCCTTCCTCAAAGGTACCAGTGCTTAGATGACAGAACAGTTAGGCCTCCCCTAAGTGGGGGGAATTGAGGGGAGCATTTGAATTCCACCTTCTCCACTCTTTTCCTGCTAATTTCTGGGATCACACTAAACCTGCAAGACTCAGTCTCCCTACCATCAGGGAAATCGGCGACAGGCGAGTATCAGGCACTTGGACACCAGCATCATCACTCCTCTGGGCACCAAGGCACTCTTGAGGAAACAACAGCTACAAGCTCCTGGGCAAGAAAGGTTACCAGGAGCACGTCAAACCCCTCCCTTGGTCAGTACACCGACTGATAAAACACAGCACTGAACTACAACATCTTCATCCCTTGGACTAAGTGGTATTTCAAGACACAGGGCTTAGATATAGAAAAGATCTTCTACTTGGTAGACATCTGTTATTTAAAAGTAGTTTTGCAGCTGAAGCATGTGCAGTTACCTATTCACAAATCAAACCTTAAGCCTCCCAGACACAGGGTGTTTTCTGAGGACATAGGCATGAAAAGGCCTCCACGAGGACCACCCTGTGGCACACCCCTGTGTTCCACGCACAAGCTGCATTCCTCCAGCTGGGTCTCCTTCTAGGAAGCAAACCTCACAAATGAAACATGAATTAAATCTGTAAAAACAAAATTCCACATGAAATTTTACTCCTGGGAAAAAGGAAGAGAACCAAGGAGCGGATGGCATGCGACAGATGTTGGCCATGCTTCTCACGTGTCGCAGGAACGGACACGGCCATGGGCACAGAAGGTGGGACCTAAGCAGAATAAAGCTCCACTCTCCCTCATCTACAGGAGGACACAAGCAAAAATTTTGCTTTTAATCGTCAAAGTGCAGTTGGGATCAGTATCCCATCGTACTTAACTAATATTCAAAGTAACTAAAACACTAAACCTTAAGGGAATAGTTTTTATAAACTATGCCAGGCTGAGCCTGGATACACTGACAATACAACATAAGGCTCTCTGCTATGAGCAGCAAATAAAATGCTTACTAAAACCCTGTGTGAGAAGTTTCAGTTTTGATAACAAGACCTCTGCTAAATAAAATGCTTACTAGAACTCTGTGTGAGAAGTTTCAGTTTTGATAACAAGAGTTAGTCTTGTTATCAAGTTATTTCTTGTCATAAGTGAGAATCCTGGGTAAGTATGTAGACTGGCTGTTTCCATTTTTAACAGCCACATTATTACCTGAATAAAAGATGCCTTTCTCATGAATCAAAATTTTGACTGTAAAAATCCTTTATTACCCTAGAAGTTACCTGATTTATTGATATGAATATTGGGGAAAGATTTTATACTTCTGTCAGCACATCACATACTTCAGTATATAATTAATACTTTCTGCTGGGATTAAAGTTGGCTACAAAGCAACCTGCTGTGAAATAAATAAAAGTTGTACTTTCAAACCAAGAAAAAAGGCGTAGCAGAAGAGGAGATACTCCTTTAGGGGAAATGGTTGATTCATAAAATGGTATATCTGCTATATTGCCAGCTGGTCTGGGTATCTGCCTTCAGAGAGAGGCTGTTAGTTATTCACATAACTAGAATCATTTGCCAATGTAGACTTGACAGGTGCCAATTTCGAGCCCAGTTAAACAGAAGCTTTCTTACCAGCAGTTCTTCTGCAATCACTTTGTTCTGTCAGCTGCAGGATGCAAAAAGCTAAAATAAACTGTTCAGGTAGAAGCTCGACACACTGCTGGAATGCATGTTACATGCATTAATTATCAATTTGCCCAGTCAGAAAATTTTGAATACATTTAGTGTTTCAAGGGGGGAAATACCAGTATCTGGGGGTGTTCTTTCCACAATTTAACCTTCAGAAACCTGATCTTCTATTCATGGTAGTAATTGGTTAATTACATTTTAACCCCCTTCCTCATGAAACAATAGTGACTTCTTATTTCACATTCATCTAGAAACAGCACAGCATTCTCGTGTTCCACCTTCTGGCTCTGCAGCAGCAGCTGACCCTGATTTCCAGAATACTCCCATTGCTGATAAGGCAGCCAGGAAGAGCAAGCAAGCAGACATAAAGGTTTTATCAATATGTGATGAGGTTGCGCCTGTAATGAAATGAAAGCAGACATAACAGAACCAGAAATAATCCCAGAATTAATCAGACAGAAAATATGAAGGTGATGACCTGGGCTTTATGGTTGCAAAGAACTCACTGCTTTAATCACACTCATTTCTTCTGACTAAATTTACTTCAGACTGGATATCTGTTAAGAATGCTGTTTATTTTTATTTACTGTATCATGATTATTGTGATTATCACTGATTTATAGCACTGATATGACATTATTGATCTCATAGCTTATATTGTGCTATATCCTGGAGTTTTTCTACTCAATCTCAGTGTTAATTTAACAGTTACCTTCAAAATAATCCCACAGAGGGAGCCCAGCACAAGAGCTGGCATCCAATCTCTTACCAATACTTCCTAATAACAGTTTCACAGACTAAGTTATTTTAAAAAGCTAATAGCAAAGTAAAAGTTGCAGACATGTATTTGCACCCTTGCAAGTATAAGAGAGACAGAGACATCCCAGCACACGTGGTTGTGCAGAGCAGGGAGCTGTAGGGGTTGGACTGCTGGGGAGACTCAAATTCTGGTTTCCTCTTCCCCTAGCTCAGGGCACTGGTTTCCTTGTAAAACTAGCACAATCTGACTTCCACGGGGAAGAAGAAGCAGTCCTTAGGTGCCCTCCTGTCTCCCTTTTCAGTGGGAAACCTAAAAGAGGCTACGTTACTGGGACCAGACGGTTTGGTGCGAGGCCAAAAAGAGCTACAGACCTCTATCAGTCCAAAACAGTTTAAGTTTTCAGAGGTTTTCAAAAGGTTCCTTTCAAGAAGATGATAACCCCCCCCCTCCCGCACAGAACACCATGCTAAATTATCGAGGAATAAGAAGGATAATCACATTAATGATACAATGGGAAAGACAGGAAATAAAACGAGGAATAAAGCAGTTAATTTCCTCGGTAAGGGGAAATAATCCGTGAAGTCCCACAAGATATTGCAATCTGTATACAGTCTTCCCCAAAAATGAATAAGGATGTTACAGCATTTGCTCATAACATTATTTATACTAAGTAAGGGGAAATAATCCCTGAAGTCCCACAAGATACTGCAATCTGTATACAAACAGTCTTCCCCAAAAATTAATAAGGATGTCACAGCATTTGCTCATAACATTATTTATACTAGTAAAAATAAAGCTATTTGCAAGAGCTGCATAAGCATCACAGAGTAGCACAAATGAGATATAGAGTGACAAATTAAACTCAACGCAGGTTAAGTGTGAAGCATTGCACATGGGGGGAAAAACAGTCCAACTTTCCATGCACACTACTGTGACACCGAGCTACTGCTCAGGAACAAGACAGTGGGGTTACAAGAAACAATTTAAAAGAAAACATCAGCTTCAGACTCTGCTGCAGAGTCTGCAGTGATTTAGAAATAACTGGTTTAAAAATACTGGTGCAAAAAATAAGTCTGAATCTAAGCTGAAGGTAATTCAGCAAAAAGTTGTTCTTTCTTCTCACCAGGAGTGCAACCTTGCTTTAATTGGTTTAAGTTTTTTAGAATGGTTTACATTTTTCATGCTTGTACAGCCTCTTCCATTTGAAGTAATAAAAACCTAAGAAGTCACTGAAAATTGCACGCCGAACAAACTGATTTCTTTCATGTATTTATACCTATTAAAATGCATGCAAATGACTCAGTACTTGTTATAATTTTTAATCAAAACAAAGAGATTCTATATTAAAAAAATGCACATTTTCTGTCACCGAAGAGGTGTAGAAAAGAGTTTCTCTAGAACTAATTCTTTTATATTGAAGGAAATCGCTGATAACATACTTAATTTACTGAAAACACATTGTGACTGAGTTTCACCAGACACGGGAGGAGGCCATGCATAGTATCAGCGCTTTGATATATTCAAACTGTGCCCACAGAGTGTCCTGAAAGGCCACAGAAGCGTCTTGTGACCAGTGACTATCTGTCCTGACCGCAGGGTGTCACAGACACACAACAATGATGGCAGCTGTGGGGCTCTCCCCAACAAAGCAACTCTGATTCCTGGGTCCTGCCCTTGGGTCCCACCAACCCCCTGCAGCGCTCCAGGCTGGGGGCAGAGTGGCTGGAGCTGCCTGGCAGAAAAGGACCTGGGGGTGTTGGTGGCCTGTGGGCTGAACAGGAGCCAGCAGTGTGCCCAGGTGGCCAAGAAGGCCACCAGCATCCTGGCCTGTGTCAGGAGCAGCGTGGCCAGCAGGAGCAGGGCAGGGATGGTGCCTCTGTCCTGGGCACTGGTGAGGCCTCACCTCCAGGGCTGGGTTCAGTTCTGGGCCCCTCACCACAAGAAGGACATGGAGGGGCTGGAGCGTGTCCAGAGGAGAGCCACCAAGCTGGGGAGGGGTCTGGAGAACAAGTCCTACAAGGAGAGGCTGAAGGAACTGGGCATGGTTAGTTTGGAGAAGAAGAGGCTGAGGGGAGACCTTCTCGGTCTCTGCAACTCCCTGAAAGGAGGGTGTAGCCAGGGTGGGTTGGTCTCTTCTCCCAAGGAACAGGCGATGGGACAAGAGGAAAGCGCCTCAAGTTGGACCAGGGGAGGTTCAGATTGGAGATTAGGAAAAATTTTGACATGGAAAGGGTTGTCAATGACTGGAACAGGCTGCCCAGGGAAGCAGTTGAGGCACCATCCCTGGAGGTATTTAAAAGACGTGTAGAAGTGGTGCTGAGGGACACGGTTTAGTGGTGGACTTGGCAGTGCTAGGCTAATGGTTGGACTTCATGGTCTTAAAGGCTTTTTCCAACCTAAACTATTCTATGATTCTAAAACAAAGACAGCAGAATCCCTAAGGATCTGTCCCATCACCAGACCTAAGAAATCCTCTCAACAGAAGGACACTCACTGGTTTTGCAGACGACTGGAGGTGGACAGGGAAGATGGAGACAAGGCAGCTGTATGGATCACCAAGATGGGAAGGCGAAAAAAGTCATCAAGGATCAAAATAATATTAACCAAAAGACACCCTTCTAATTATCTGCAAAAGTAATTTCTTATTATTTTTTTTTTAGGGAGGTTAGGAGGGAAGTGGGAAACAGATAGGACAGACGTGACATGATTTTCTTGCTTCATATTTAGCTTATTTCTAATTATCTGCAGAAGTCATTTCTTATTACTTTTTTGGGGGGAGGTCAGCGGGGAAGGGGGAAACAGAGAGGACAGACACGACATGATTTTCTTGCTTCATATTTAGCTTAATATCTACAGTAGCATCCAGGTCTTACCCTGCAGAACTACTAGGCTACCATTTGGTCCCCATTTGCAGAACTGATTTCTGCATACATCCAGCACTTTGCAACTACCTCCTGATTGCCAATTTTTTTTTTTTTTCAGACCCTTCACGAACTTGACAACCTAATTTTGAAACCTAAGGCCATATTACAGTTTAAAAGAATCTGAAACCGGATTAGCAGTCCCTCTTAGCTTGCTATCACCTACACATTTAATGAGCACACTCAGTATTCCATCACCCAGATCATTAATGAAAATGCAGGTAGCTACCATTAACACAAGGCAGTGTGTGCTGTGGAAGCAAACTCAATATATCTTTTCATTCTGACAATAACTAACTCGCTGATAATGACGTGCTATGGTTTAAACCCAGCTTTGCACGTATTATATAGCTTATGCTTTCCTATTTTGCTACTAGAAGGCCACTGAGATGGTACAAAAATGTTTACTGATGTCAGGCTTATGACATGCACTGTTTTCCTTCTGCCCAGAAAACCTCTTAATCACAATATTATTTTTTAAAAATAAAACTAAATTCATTTTACACCATTTTTAACAAATCCAAAGGGACTGTAACTTATCTCCTTGTCATCTAAGGTTTTGCAAGACAAAATGCAACAAAATAAATTATTTCATTTACTAAAGTAAAAAAATTACAACTATCATACAGTAAATTACATTATACCTCTAAAAGCTTATATCACCTATGATAGGCTGAGTGAGATTCTAATAGATTTAAAAATTCATTAGATTAAATGTAGGTAGATCTACTTATCTTTTCAAACTCTAGCCCTTTAAATTTTGCTGTCCTTGCTTCACATATCGGATTTTAAACAGAAAATGCTCCGGATGGGGAAGAATTCATTTTCTTTGGGGAGACAAAACTTGCAGCGAGAGTGCTACACAAAATACCGTGCAATTACAGAACAAAGCCAAAGATCAACTCTTGAATATTTTACCTATGAATTCACTTCCCCTTAACATTAACTAAAGTCACCCAAATACAACACTCCAAACCTCACAGCTCTACGTAAGCGCTAAATCTGCGCAGGTTTGTATGTTGTGCAGCCTCACTGAAGTTACACAACACTCCCATCCCAATACCAAGGCAGTGCTTCGAGTACCTGAGTTTGAGCCAGACTGGTCCCATGCTCAGTTCTACCTCTAGACATATTTCTTCTATTGGTCTCTGAACTGTGTATAACAAACCACAACACACACAGGAACCATTCAATGCAAAAGCACACGGCAGAAAGCACACAGGCTCTTTCCCAAGAAGTGTCTGCTGATGCTCAACACCCACACTGCACACAGGAAGGATCTTGATCCCTATTTCATTCTTGCAACCTGTTGTGCCCCATTTTGCCATGTCAAAAGCAGGTGAAAATGGCAGTAAGATGAGTTTCTCACCCAACATGAAGTTTTACAAATCCATACGACTACACTTCTGCGAACCAAGAAATATCAAATTCTGCACTGCCAATTACAATTTAATAGTATAACTGACTTGTTCTCTAACCTGGCAATAGTTTGACTGCCATCATCCCCTATCCAATGAGCTTGAAATAAAACACAGAATTCAAGAAATAATACCTGAATCGAATACACTTACATATAAATGTATATATGCACACACACAATTTTTAGCCACTTAACTGTAACTCTAATACAACACAAATTATTTCACTACAATTGACATAAATAAAATGAGCAAATCTAGATTGCTGACAAGTATACCTAAAAACCAAATATTTTTGCAAATGCTTACTTTTCTCTTTAGGACTTCTTAAAACTCAGTCTAAGTCCTTATCATATATCACATGCTAAGGTCCAAAAATGAACCTTTCTTTCTGGTTTATAAGAACCACAAGCAAAACAGTTTTATTAAAGAGAGTGACATTAAACATTGAAAGTGTCAGTGAAACACATATGCTATATACCTAATTTTCAAGTAATTTAGCTGTTGAATTTTTCACTGTAAATATTCATTATGCATTCCAATGTGTATTTTCTCATGGTAGATCTTAATTGATCCTCAACAATCCTTTCATAAAACAACTGCTCTCACATAACTAGGTCAAACTATTATTCTTACAAGTGTCTAAATAAAAATGTACACAGACACATTACTTTCCTTAGAATAAACAAACACACATGCCAACTGTCTACAGGAATGTACTTGAGCATTGACTTTGTTCTTCAATTCCTCTTTAAACTAATTGTACAAACATTTGGAAAAACAGAGCACATCATTGACTATCCAAATATTTCTCCTAGAAAACATATGCAGAAAATGTAGACGCCCAACTTCTGCAGTGTAATTACCTTGGCAGTAGCTGCATGCACCCAAGACCAGTCTGATCAGAACAAAACAGTTTCATGCCCAAGGACATCACCTATTTTCCTTTCCTTTGGAAGGAGTAAGCCATGTCTTCACTAGGCGGGGAAGGAGACACTTCAGCTCTCCATGGCTTAGTTCTAAGTGCCCACTCAAGAAGAGCTGGCTGTCTCAGAGCCATAATGCTGGTGGATAAATCCAAGAAGCTCAATTCCTTATATTCCAATCAGGTACATGAACTAGGAAGTCTTCCACGGGACCCAGGATTCTTTACTGTGGGTGCTTACTATAACTTAAGAGAGATCACCCTTTACAAGCCTTCTTCACGCAACAAGACCTAAGCAGGTGGTGTTCTCCACAAAGGTCCTTCTCTTCTGAAGTAGTCTGCACCATGACCGAATGCTATGGAAACAGGTCCTTTTTTTGCTTTGCAGAGTGGACTTCCACTGCTGGAAGGTTCTGATATGTTCCTCTGAAGTGATGCATGATCCCAGGCAAAAAGTCCAGCTTGTAAGTAGAAAGCATAAAAGGGGAGATAGTCTTCCAGGGCCATTACCATCTTATTCCAAATGGGTTTTTATCAGAGCAAACTGCAGTTTGTAATTCACTGCTGTTTTTTTTAAGACTTCTCTCCATAAAACCGAAACCTACTCAAACAGTACAGAACAGGTCCACAGTGGTACCCACCAGCCTGACGCACACCAAGCCAACACCAGCACTGCTACTCTACCGTCACTCAACAGAGAGGGAAATTCAAGAAATGATCCACTGAGGTGTTAAAGTAACAGATTATCCTTGTGCCCGTAGCTGCCATGGGTTAAATGACCGTACAATGCCTAACTAATTAGCAGGACTTCCACTCTGCTGTGACCTGCAAGTCTCCCCTGATGTGACTTACTACGTAATGCAGAGGCCCGCAGAAGTGAACAGGGTCTACCCAGAGATTTAAAGATACACAGAAGTATGTTTTTGATTCAATCTTATTACTTATTGTTAAATATTAATACCAGTAAGGACTATTTTTGATACTGTGGTTTTGTAGAGTCAAACTGCAATGTGTGATTAATGTTTTTGTACCTAAAAGGAGATGACTTCCAGGCCTTCACAGACTGGATTTAGTGGTTTAATCTCCACTGAAATTCAGTGAGAGACAGAGAAGCTTAACTACTGCTGCTACCACTGGAAACTCCCTTAAACTTACAACACATTTTTCTTCTCTTCAAATACAGATACAGGGCATTTCGACATTTACACAGACCCCAAGATCTGTGTAATCTTACAAATTCTGTTTTTTCAAAAATTGTGAGGATACATGCCTTTCTACACACTTCACAAACATACCAGCTTGAGGAGTACCCACCCTCCTGCCTGTCTGAACGTGTGCCTCTACATACACAACGTTATCAGCTCAATTATACCATAAGTCTGTATTTCTCATAGAGTCATAGAGTCACAGAGTTGTCCAGGCCAGAAGGGACCTCCAAAGGTCATCTAGTCCCACCCCCCCACAGTCAGCAGGGACACCCCCAACTAGACCAGGTTGCCCAGGGCCTCGTCGAGCCTCTCCTTGAATATCTCCAGGGATGGGGCCTCAACCACCTCCCTGGGCAACCTGTTCCAGTGCTCCACCACCCTCACAGTGAAGAACCCTCTCCTCATCTCCAGTCTAAATCTGTTCCCCTCCAGCTTGAAGCCATTGCCCCTCGTCCTGTCACTGCAGGCCTTTGTAAACAGGCTCTCCCCAGCCTTCCTGTAGCCCCCTCAGGTACTGCCCTGTATTTCTCATTGTAAGATCCAATAACCTAGTCTTGAAATTATAAGTAGCTTTATTGTTTCATTTTTAAATAACAGGTTTGGTGTGGTTTTTTTTTTTTTACATTTAGTATGTATTGTCCATCCTGTAACAACATATGATTAACTGGGCAACCTGATATTATATCTTTCCCCATCAACTGTACAGAGGCCATAACCTTTGGGAAAGCAGTATCTACTAATAATTCTTACAAGTAAATCATCATCATTCTTCAAAGCGATGCAGTAATTCCCTTGATTAATTTTAAAACCTTGATGACCTGTGGCGATGCTTTTCAAATTTGAAAAGCATCGCCACAGGTCATCAAGGTTTTAAAATTCTCTCAGCCTCAAACTTCAAATTTTCCCTTTCTTCCACTTTCAGGCAATATTGGGCTCGCTCTCGACAGCGTGCAAAACCAGATTTGCTCCTCAGTTTTAACCAGCCCTTCCTTCAACTGCTGCTCTGTGCAGGGAGTCGCTGCTAAAGCTGCTTTTATCAACAGGTATCTCACCCCCCCCTGCACCCCCACAGCCTTTCTTTTTAAGGCTCCAGTGGTGAAGCTGGATGGGAAAACACTCGGGTGCTTTGTGTGGGGGCCGGGCAGCATCTGGCTTTCCCACACCAGGTAGGCACAAGCAGAGAGCTGCTGAATGCAGGAGACCTCGCCAGAGCCTCAAGCCACTAGTTATTGCTCCCATCCCAGGCTCAGCCCGTTTTCTACTGACCGTGGCTCTTTGCCAAGCTCTAATTAAGACACTTCAGTATGTCAGAGTTAACCCTCTGCTGCACCTACCTTCTCCAGAAGGAACCAAGGCATATGCAATACCTGAGCAGGTCCTACATCACCAGTACTGAGGGCTCCAAGCCCCCCACGTTTTTACCTCCCTGATTCTGTAACTGAAGATGAACTAACCAGGTAGTTGGTACTAAGAATCTTAAAAGCAGCATTTCTAAAATCAAGCAAGCACTCCTCCTGCACTAATTTGGTGCGTACTGCCACGTCTATTTTCCTTCAAAGAAAACCAGATAGATCTCAAATCATTAAAGAGCAGAAATTGCTTCACAAATATAAAGCAAGAATAGGTTGTTGAAAATTCTTTACTATCTGAATAGCTGTTTGTTTCATTCCTGAAGGCTGCAGAGCACTGATTTTGTCATTGGGCTAATGAGGAATTCTGAAGGAGCCAGAGATGCCTTTCTGTTTTACAAGAGATCAAATATAAGCACATTTGCTGATCTATCAATACTATCAGTCTCATGCAAAGAACAACCAGCACCAAACTGAATGAGGGGAAGCTGTGAAAATCGTCTGAGGGGGTAAAAGGAAGCCCACGTCGAGGCTGACTTGGATTGATTTTAATCTATACTTTCTTGTTCTAAAACCACGTTTAACCGTTGCATCCTGCCCATACATGGAAATCTTCCCTAATGAAAAGTAGTACGTTACAATGTGACTGAGAGATGAAATAACTTAATTTCATTCGAGTAACTGGGGAAAACCCCCAATCTTAATGTGAATAGAAGAAATACCTACATGCCCACAGGAAACAGCAAACTGTTTCAATTTTTAAAGAGTTACAAAACCAGAAAATTTACCTGACTAGCCAACTACCCTCATAGTACTGAGTATAACAAGACATTCATAATGGAGGCTTTGATTACTTTGAGGCAATAAATCTGGATTTTACACAGCCTATATGAGATAATTTGTAACCTAATCCCACTTCTTCGCTCTTACTGAGCATTTGCCTCTGTGACAGCAAAACCAGAGCTGTCTTCCAAAGCCATTACTGATCTGATCTTGGGTGCAGTTTTCCCTTTTTGAAGTGAAATTCTCTGCTTTAGACAGTACATTAACAGCTAAAATACGTGATCTTGTAAAGCAACATCTTAGCTCTTCATTTTGACACATCCAGATAACCATGCATTACGTGAAACATGTTCATAATGTTGTCTCAGTATTAGATGATATATCGCACATTTTTAAACTGAAATAAGCAAGCTACCTAGTGGGCTTTAAATGAATTAAACTTTTTTAAAAGTTCACAAAAATAATTTCAAATGTTTTGTGCTATTCCAGTTTTCTGCTGAGCTAAAAGCACTTATTTTAAAGCTGAAAAGACGTTTATAAGGAAAATTGATAGCATTCAGTCGTTTGCACTGGGAGCTCCCAGCTCTCCTTTCCCACAGGCTGTACAAAGACCAATCCTCAAAGGAGCAGTGGTGACAGGTTAGTCTTCATCTGCAAGTACTGTCCACTCCTACACTTCACTGCTGGATTTTCTTTATAGACGTAATCCACAGAAGCTATGGATCAGAAAAGGGCTGTCCCACCCTGTGCTATCGGAACGTTATTTCCAGTACTCAAAGGCTATATCCTCTAACATATTTTTAGAAAGGTTATTTCAGTTTCCTTAAAGTTCTTTTGAACTCACACAGGCCATGCGTGCCAAGCGTACTGTTGTTTTTACACGTTATGACACCCTGGGGACCTTTATTGAAAAACTTCAACTAATTTCTCCTAGAAACCTTTTTTTCTTTTCTTTTTTTTTTTTTTTTTTTGACTCACACTTTATTGTCCTGCAAAGAAAGGTACAGGAACAATGCCCATTTAGATTATGGCTATGTATGCTTCACATCTAAACTGTATATGTGCATCATATTTAGGGCTGATTTTACCAGTAAGTATAGCAGTTTCAGAAAGAATATTATTCATTTCCATTTCCAATGCAGAGAGAGAGATCCTGATTGACAGATAATACTGTTTACTGTTGCACTGTGAATAGTCTCACATGGGCTAACTCATATTTAACTAAAATAGATATATTAAAATTGAATCATTATCTAATCCACAACATAAATATTTTTTTTTGTTAAATCAAGCAGAATTATTTGTAAAAAGTATACTAAATTGCATTTAGTTTTTCATTTGATACATGCTGCTACTGTGAAAGAAACAGGAAAAGCTGCTAAGTGGTGATGAAAGATCTTGTTTCCCATTTAAGAGTAAGCATTACATACCACCACCTCCAAGACACAAAAAAAAAGAAAAAGAAAAAACCCTTATTATTCATTTCAACCAAAATCAGCCCTTTTTTATCTTTGCAAGCTCCCACTGCTTCAAGAACATTGATATTATTCATTTCAACTTAAAGCACCCTTTTTTATCTCTGCAAGCTCCCACTGCTTCAAGAACATTGATTAGAGCAACGAAGTCATTATGACTTTTTCATTCTCGGCAAACCGTTCCCAGTGCGTACCCGGGAACTCTACCTTCTCTGCTCTCTTATTTTGCCTAGAATTTTAAGAAGTTTGTCTATAACAACTTGTTTGCTGACGCACAAAACTAAGCTACATACACCATGCAAGGTTTCCCCCCGACTACACTGATATTACTACTTTAATGCTCCAAACCAGCGAGCGCATAATTATTTCTGCAACTAGTTTCCAGCCTTTCTTTCATTATAGAGCGCCACCTTCCCAAGGTACAACAATACTGCAGTGGATACAACCTATTCCAAAAAGTCAGGTGGCACGTCTGAAGAAGTCATCTTTGCCTCTTTGAAAACTCTGTTCTTGTAACTTCTTTGCCTATTTTAAGAAGTTTGTCTATAACAACTTGTTTGCTGACGCACAAAACTAAGCTACATACACCATGCAAGGTTTCCCCCCGACTACACTGATATTACTACTTTAATGCTCCAAACCAGCGAGCGCATAATTATTTCTGCAACTAGTTTCCAGCCTTTCTTTCATTATAGAGCGCCACCTTCCCAAGGTACAACAATACTGCAGTGGATACAACCTATTCCAAAAAGTCAGGTGGCACGTCTGAAGAAGTCATCTTTGCCTCTTTGAAAACTCTGTTCTTGTAACTTCTTTGCCTAAAGTGACACTCAGAGTTATAACTGAGATATCACAGAATGCCTATGGCATCGAAACTGGAATACCCAGTTAAAAACTTTGCTCAAGTTTTACTTATTAGGTAAGTCAGGGGAAAAAACAATTTAGCCAGGAAGCTTCTCGATGTCTCCTGGGAATTCTTTCAAGTTCTTCCTCACTCTTCATATCTGGAGTGGAGCATGTTTTCTTAGTTATAGAATTAAAGCGTTTTAAAGAGTGTAAGGCATTTACAGACTTCCATAGAATAAATCTTCAGTCTCATTTATCTCCTCTGCAGGTAACAGAGCTGAGGAGAATACTGTTTCAGACAACTGAGTCCTTTAGGTAAATACTTCGCTATTCCCTTTACAGTAGAAAAAACAACGGGTGCTGAAGAGGAAGTACTCTGGGTTGAATATTTTTTTTTCTTTTGTTTTTTTAAGCAGAGAAATGGGCAAATGGCTTAGGAGACAGAGCTACGTAGCTGAGAAACAACAAATTCCTAAGACTGTGTAGTATTTTTATGAAGTTAACAGATCTACCGGGAAATGCACAAATAGAATTTTCTGCATATGTGGAAAAATTTGTCTTGACACACAGGCAGCAAAGAGACTGTATATAGCTCTCGTACATCCTAAAAAAGTCCCTAAGGAAATTTACTCTTTCCTACAGCAATAAGTAGTAGAGAGCCACAGAATCAGATAATTGCAAAGATGTAGTTTAACTGTCTTTTGCTGGTAGATGGACTTGGTCTTTCTTTACTGTCCTGTGCTGGAAAAAGATGCTAATGCCTACACATTTCTGGATACATCTGAAATAGTTTTGGTTTTGCTTCTTGCATAGTAGTAGTAGAGTTCTATAGAGGCCTGTAAGGAGTAGAAGAAGGTAGAAATGAAGTAAAAAAAAAAAAAAAACAACAGAGAAAAAGAGAAAAAGCTAATTCCATAACAGCTGCCTGTACCAGACAATTTTAGAGATCCACAATACAGGCAGGTTCCCACGAGTCCGAGCAGATCAGCTTTTCTCTCCCCCTGCTCCATGAGTAAAGAGCTCCAAAAGCAGTGGACATGCCTTTTCAGGAGAAAGTTTCACATTTTTAGCAATTACGGTCCTCCCATAACCATGAAGGATTATATAAATATATAATGTATTTGCCATAACACACAGGAACTACTCTCCCTGTCGCGTTACCCTCCGCACCGCTCCAGCCCCTCAGAATCCCTGGCTCCTGAGGAGCAGCGTGGGATGCAGGGCAGGGAGAGGCAGCTCCCCATTCATCCCTGCAGGGATTTACCAGCTGGCTGCCCTCCCCTCCTGTCCTGCAGCCAGGGCTGCCCAGCACGGAGTGTGTCCCAGCTCTGACGTGCCAGGGAAGCCACCCAGCGCCATGTCACCCTCTCTCCTCATTTCCATAGCGGTTGTTGTCTGCCCCACCACTGAAAGTTGCACAGGACAGGAAAACACACAGTTTTAATAATTACGTGTGTTACGTAGAGACCTCCTCCTCCTCCTCAGCAGAAGGGGATGACAGAGATGTGTCACACTAATTTACATGCAAATACTACGCCTCAGTTCCAAAGTACATTAAAAGAAAAAGCAGTTGCCCTAAAATAATTTATGGCCAGGAATGATTTGTTACCCTTATACACTTACCACTAAGTTTTGAAATGCTGGCCTATTGATAATGAAGGTTTGTTATCTGGAAATCTCGGCCACCCAGCCTCCAGGGAATGAGAGCCATTGTAAGTCACTTGGTTTATAAAAAAAAAAATAAAAAAAAGATGAGTTCATGTGGTGGCTATTTGCAGAGCTATTCTGCACAGACGTTCTGCAAGAGTATTTTGCAGCCTCTCCTGATGTAAAACCACTAAATAACAACTGAATCTAGGGGACCCCAGCCAAGCCAGCAGCTATGGGAAAAATCTGATGTGCAAGGCAGCAGAAATACCCAAGCAACTGCACTCGGACTTACTTCTGCCTACACGGATAAAGTATCCACCTTGTTGACCTGTCAGTCTCGCTAATCCACCCTCTATTTTCAGTTAATATCATTAAAGTTGAGTGCTGGAGAGCCCGGAGGGAGAGGCGGGCGCCCCGTCCCCTTTTTCCACGGGGCGGTAACCAGATGTCAATGGCCGCAGCTGTGACTACATAATTACCTGTTTGCATGAACGTGGACCCCAGTTTAGATTTAATAGGTCAGACGACAATGCAGCAGAACGCATTTAGCCCGCGATTACCCCTTTTCAAACATTCTCTCCCTGGCAGCCGCGACCCTGGGAACATTGCGGGCACAGCCCCGGGTCAATACGAAACACTGGCGGGCACAATGGGGCTGGCCCCAAACAGCGCTGTTGACAGACACCGGCACAAAGGCGCTGAATAGAGTCCCCCTCAGTTCTCACACAGGGCGAAGAATGGGGCAGTGTACTGCCGCTTTGGTGCTCTGTGTGCACAGTGTATACAGCTTTTGTCCCCCGCCACTGTCGGCCGCTCAATGGGGGCTAAAGAGCCGAGGAAGTGCGGGCGGAAGAATGGCTGCGCGCTCGCCCCGGCAGCCAGCGCCGCAGCCCCCCGGGGCGGGAGGGCTCTGGCGGGGAGCCCACCCTCGCCGGTCCCGGGGCTCCCACCCTCCCACCCCAGCACGCTGCTCCCCGTGCCGTTCTGAGGAACTGCCCCGCTTTGAGGTAAAATCGGATCAATTTTGTGTTCTGTAACTTCGCATTTTTGTTAGGCCTTTTCTAACTCTCTGAAATTAACGGCGTATTGTGGAGAAAACTGCTCCTTCTCAGAGTGATAAGACCAATGTCTGTGCTCCATGCCAGGGAATGGTGAGCAGAGAGGCCCTTGCTTATACTTATTGCTATAACAACCAAGGGCAGCCAATTTTCGTTATTTGCCCCTTAGAGGGTCGGAAACGGAAAAACGTAGAGGGGTCACATCTGTGGGGAGGAGGGGACAGGAGAGGTGACCCCAAACCTGACCAACAGGGTGTTCCATCCCATCTGCCCCGTGCTCAGTGTAAAAGCTGAGGGATCAAAGGGTCAGCTCTCTCTTGCTCCAATGGCCGACGTCCAAAGAGGACTCTGTCTGTCCATCTGCCTTTGATCCCCATCCGTGTGTTCCTGACTCCAGAGCTGGAATCCTGCTCCTGTCCATCCCCCAGTCCAGTCTGGGACTTCCCCAGTGCCTGCTGGTGATGGGACTGTCATCCTGGGAGCTTGATACGGTTTTGTATGTATGTTGTATCTATTTCATTATTTTCTTCTCTTTTATTTTAATATTATTTTTGATTAAAGTAGTTTAGTTAATTCTAAACTTTTCAATCTCCTTATCTCTTCCTCTCCTCTTTTTTGGGGGGGGAAGGGCCATCTGTTGGTTCGGTTGCGGTGATTTCGGCTGAAACCACGACAGGAACGTATCTTATCTCCTTCAAAACCAGAACTCCCCACCCCTCCCCACCATCACCCAATGCACAGCCCCTGCTTGGAGCTAGAAGGAAAACCGAGCATGGGACACGGAATTACAGCAGCCCCACGACCCTTCAAAAGGTCCATCAAAGACACTAACAAGGTAGTTGTCATTTTAAATCCCCACTGCAAAGGCTTTTAAAGGAATTGAGAAGAATAACACAAGGCAACCATAGCTATACATCTGTATTTCTTCAGACTGTGCAAATAAAGGGTCAGGGAGAATTTATCATATACGTAATGTTACATCTGCACCTGTGTATTAGTTACCTACTAGCAGAGGACAAAACCAGTTCATATAGATTACTGCTACTCTTCAAAGAATTATTTTTGTCAACTTTCCCTTTATGGAAACTGTACTGCTTACTATTTACATTACCATCCTTACCAGCTTCTTACAGATGCAAAAGTAGCCCTTCTAGCACAATGCCAAAACGGCTGCCCTCACCTGCTTCATATATTAGAATATAAACCAAAATACGCATACATTATTCTAAGGACTGAAGTCTTTGCTTGCAAAAGGTACTTAGCCTTTAGCATGATTAGTGTAAAGCTAATAAGGGAGTCAGCAACTGCTTTAACTCATACAGACCATACTACAAATAAAGTCATACAGGATGAAGTGAAAGAATTGTTAACATGGTTTACAACTGTGAATTGGTTAAAAAAGGGAAGGAGGAAGAAGAAAATTGCATTTTAAAAAGAAAAAAGTGTCTAATGCCAGAAAAACAATAAATCCCACAAATTGAAAGCTTCATTATGTGTGAGCTAGTCATAAAGATTTTGGAAGTCTGAAACCATGACTTGCACTCTTGGCAAATGAGTTGTGAGCAAGTAACCAGAAAGACATGTGAGGACTATCGCCTTACACTTTATTTTAAAATAGCACAAGAATTTCTACTGAGGCTGAGGGAACTGGGCATGTTGAGTTTGGAGAAGAGGAGGCTGAGGGGAGACCTCATTGCCCTCTACAGCTCCCTGAAAGGAGGGTGGAGAGAGGTGGGGGTTGGCCTCTTCTCCCAAGGGAATCATGACAGGAGCAGAGGAAATGGTCTGAAGTTGGGGCAGGGGAGGGTTAGATGAGATATTGGGAAGAATGACTTTCCTGAGAGGGTGGTCAGGCCCTGGAAGGGCCTGCCCAGGGAGGTGGTGGAGTCACCATCCCTGGAGGGATTTAAGAAACGTGTAGACGTGGCACTTCAGGGCCTGCTCTAGTGCCCGGGATCATTGGGTTTTGTCTGTTTGTAGGCGGGTGTGGGGTGTTTTGGGTTTTTTTGGGGGGGTTTTTTGTGGTTGGACTTGATGATCTCTTGTCTGTTTGTAGGCAGGTATGGGGGGTTTTGGGGTTTTTTGGGTTTTTTTTTTGTGGTTGGACTTGATGATCTCAAAAGTCCCTTCCAACCAGGAACATTGTGTGATTCTGTACTCTTAACACATCTGGCAGAAGCAGAGGAATAGTTCACCAACATTCACACTATGGCAGTGTGTGAGTCAGGTCCCTGAAAGCCCCAGAAAGGGATACTGTATTTGCTGCCACACATCCCCGCTGCTCTGCATCCCCCGGGCTGGGAGCAGTGGCAGCCCCGTGTCTGCCAAGCAGAGCCCACAGCTTGGTTAGTGAGCTCTGTCGGGAGGAAGCAGAGGACATTTCAGTCTCGTCCCCAGCAGCCCTGTCGAGCCAGATGCCAGCTCACTCCCTTTGGAGGGAGCAAAATCCAGTATTTAGGTGGTAAGCAGACAGGGCTGGCACCCACGCTGAGTGAAGGGGTGCAGGCACTACCAGATCTGAAAGATTAAAACACTTTCAGGTAGCTTCAAACATATGAAGTCATAGGAAAAGAAGTAACTGAACTGCCTAAGCGGAAGACAGATTAGCAATCAACTTGTAATTACCAGGCAGATTAAGATCTCTACCTGAATACTTGAAGTTAATGAGTACAAATTGAAAAGAAATTAAACTTGTATGCTACTTACATTTCCTTACAATATGTAAATAAGACCTGAAAAGTTTGATTGCGATTTCATGTTGTAGAAGGTAATAGCTTAAATATTTAAATTTTTGAAATTAACACTCCATCATGGAATTGTCAGAGTTGGAAGGGACCTCTAGAGACCATCCAGTCCAACTCCCCGGCCAAAGCAGGGCTGCCCAGAGCACATCACTCAGGAGCATCCAGGAGGGGCTTGAAGATCTCCAGAGAAGGGGACTCCACACCCTCCCTGGGCAGCCTCTGCCAGGGCTCTGCCACCCTCACCCCAAACAAGTTCTTCCTCACATTGGAGTGGAACTTCCCATGGTCCAGCTTGTGCCCGTTGCCCCTCGTCCTGTCACTGGGAACCACTGGAAAGAGTCCAGCTCCATCCTCCTTCAACCCACCCTTTAGACCCTTGTCAGCATTGAGAAGGTCTCCCCTCAGCCTTCTCTTCTCCAGGCTCAAGAGCCCCAGCTCTCTCAGCCTTTCCTCATCAGGGAGATGCTCCAATCCCTCCATCATCTCTGTTGCCCTACGCTGGACTCTCTCCAGCAGTTCCCTGTCTCTCTTGAACTGGGGAGCCCAGAACTGGAGGCAGGATTCCAGTTGTGGCCTCCCCAGTGCAGAGCAGAGGGGGAGAATGACCTCCCTCCACCTCCTGGCCACACTCTTCCCTACGCAGCCCAGGACTCCATTGGCCTCTTGGCCACAAGGACACATTGCTGGCTCATGGAGAGTTTACTGTCCACCAGGACCCCCAGATCCTCCTCCTCAGAACTGCTTTCCAGCAGGTCCACCCCTAACCTATACTGGTGCCTGGGGTTCTTCCTCCCCCAGTGCAGGACCCTACACTTGCCCTTGTTGAACCCCATGAGGTTCCTCTCTGCCCAGCTCTCCAGCCTGTCCAGGTCACACTGGATGGCAGCACAGCCCTCTGGAGTGTCAGCCAGCCCTCCCAGTTTGGTACCATCAGTGAACTTGCTGAGGACACACTCTGTCCCCTCATCCAGGTCACTGATGAAATGTTGGACAAGACTGGACCAACTATTGACCTCTGGGGGACACCACTGGTTACCACTGATTACTTCTGGAAGACTTCAGAAGGGTTAAACACATGAGCTCTGTGTTTCTATGTAGACATGCTTTATAGAGGTTTATACGAACCATGAAACCAGTTCATGAGATTTCACTGCCTTTAGAAGAGCCCACTAACTACTATGAAAAGAAAGAATAAAAAGTTTCACACAGAACGAGTCATTCCTTCTAATAACATCATTAATCAATGTAAAATGTTTAAGCCCTCTTCCTCTTACCCTACTAATGGGAAGTCACTGAACATAGGCTTTTTTAATTGTCCCCAATGGCTACTTCCCTGCCTTTGGAGTCATATCTCAGTTTCTGGGCTCAGTGGGCACGTGCTCATGCCGTGTGACCACATTAGGTCACTTTTGCTTGTCACTAGAGCCTGTCAAGCCTCAAAGCAGAGCGTTTAAATATGGCTTCAGTATTTTTCAGAACAAACCTTTCAGGATTTGGAGGACCAAGGGGTTATTTCTCACCCAAGGTGGGTGGCTGGATTTTGAGTTCTTTAGGTAAGAAATAAATTGTTGTAAAATGCTAAAATGGGAAAACAGAAAATTTGCATCTCTTGACACCTATCACAAAAGGAAAAAGTAAAGAGCTCTGGTTTTGTTAAAAAAAAAAGTTCCATGATTGACTATCATCATACTTCATACTTCAGTGCCCATAAATCATGGCCACGTTCAGCAAGTTCACAAAGAACAGACATCTGCATCCCTGCTTGGCTGTTACGATGCTTCAAATGCTGACAGCCACGGCAGCAGTGACCACACACAGACTCCAAATTTATTAAGGCAAGTTTGAACAGCTACTGAATACTCTTAGAATAACATTTTTTTTTTCTCTTTTCTCTTTACTTACACTGCAGTTCTTCCAGCACAACAGCCATACCTGCCCTGGATTTTAAATTCCATCTTGAAAATTTAAGAAAAATCAGGCAAGCAAATACTGCAAGGACTGTGTTGTCAGGTGCTCCTTACTCAGAAAGGGCATTTACATACAACCTGAGTGTTACTTTAGTTCTTCTATTGCCTCTGCTTTTTCCTCCAAAAACATTTAATATAAAAATTATACCCAGTTGCTATTCCCATCTTAGTTCCACACAAGCACATGCGAAAAGAGAGGTGGCAAGGATTGTGTTGCTTTTGTTCACATATTAGTGAGCAGAAGAGAAAAGGAAAAGAAATTAATCTTAAATAAAAGACATGCAATAAAATATTCTTTATTTTTGCCTCTAAACACCATTTTTTCTTTTTATTTGGATTTGCTGAGCTGCCTAACAACAGCTAAGCAGCTGAATCCCCTGCAGAGCTGGGAAATGCTCAGCCTTCCCAGGCTTACCTTGCTTTGCAGGAATTCACCTGCTTTTGTGCCCTGGTGGGACTGCGGCATCTCGCCAGGCTGGCAGGGAGCTACGGGAAGCACCGGGGGAAGAAAAGCGTCTCTCAGAGGTTCGGTGTGTAGGAGTAACAGAATTAATTTTATCAGTCTTTTGGGGCCCATTCCAAGCAGCAGTTAACAGCCACTGCTCCCTCTGATGAATCATCCCTCTGTGCAGACACCTGACCGCTAACGCTGCTGCGTGACTGGATCCTCCGTGGCCACTGCCTTCAGTCAGGCAGACACATCTTCTACCGAGTCATCATCTGAGGATCACAGAACAGCAGAGGCTGGAAGACACCTCTGGGAGCCGCCTGGTCAAAGCCCTCCCCATCTCAAAGCAGGGTCCTCCAGGACTACATCCAGGACTACAGACAGCTTTTAAATATCTCCAAGGAAGGAGACTCCACAACCTCCCTGAGCAACCAGTGCCAGCGCTCGGTCACCCTCACTGTAAAGAAAGTGTTCCTTGATGTTCAGAGGGAACTTTCTGTGTTTCAGTTTGTGCCCACTGCCTCTGGTCCTGTCGCTGGGCACCACGGGAAAGAGCCTGGCACTGTGCACCCTCCATTCAGGTATTTATACACGTCGATGAGATCCCCCCAATTCTTCTCTTCCCCGGCCAAACAGCCCCAGTTCTCACCGTCTTTCCTCACTGGAGAGAATCTCCAGTTCCTTCATCATCTTAGAGAGCCTTCACCGGGCAGTCTCTTGACCCAAGGAGCCCAAAACTGGACACAGAATTTGTGGTCTGGCTTCACCAGGGCTGAGTGGAGGCAAAAGATCACGTCCCTCCACCTGCTGGCAGTACTTTGTCTAATGCAGAGCAGGACACCATTCGCCCTTGCCACCAGGGCACACCGCTGGCTCATGTTCAGCTTGGTGTCTACCAGGACCCCCAAGGCCTTTTCTGCCAAACTGCTTTCCAGACTGGGGGCCCAAGCGTGTACTGGTGTCAGGGGTGAGAGCCTTCACCGGGCAGTCTCTTGACCCAAGGAGCCCAAAACTGGACACAGAATTTGTGGTCTGGCTTCACCAGGGCTGAGTGGAGGCAAAAGATCACGTCCCTCCACCTGCTGGCAGTACTTTGTCTAATGCATTCTTCTCTTCCCCAGCCAAACAGCCCCAGTTCTCACCATCTTTCCTCATTGGAGAGAATCTCCAGTTCCTTCATCATCTTAGGGAGCCTTCACTGGACAGTCTCTTGACCCAAGGAGCACTTCTCTTTGCTGAGCTTCATGAGGTTCCCGTCAGCCCATTTCACAGCCTGTCAAGGTCCCTCCAGATGGTACCACAACCACTCTGTGTAACAACAGCTCCTCTGAGTTGTGTACTCTATGCACACTTGCTGAGAACACACTGTCTCCCATCACTCAGGTCAGCTGCCAAACTGCTTTCCAGACTGGGGGCCCAAGCGTGTACTGGTGTCAGGGGTTGTACCACCCCAAGGGAAAGACTTTGCACTTCTCTTTGCTGACCTTCATGAGGTTCCCGTCAGCCCATTTCACAGCCTGTCAAGGTCCCTCCAGATGGTACCACAACCACTCTGTGTAACAACAGCTCCTCTGAGTTGTGTACTCTACGCACACTTGCTGAGAACACACTGTCTCCCATCACTCAGGTCAGCAATGAAGATGTTACTGGTCCCACCATCAATCCCTGGGGTACGCTGCTAGTTACTGGCCTCCAGCTTGGGTAATCTTAATATTGTATGACAGACTGAGAAATACCAGTGAAATAATTCTGCACAACATCTCTTGCTTTGCTAACATTAACAATTTTATCATATCTTTCTGATATTTAGTTCTTAAACTCTTGGTTCTTGCAGTTATACTGTTACACAAGAAGCTCAGTTGCCTTTTAAAAATATTTGGTTTAATTAAAAATTCCTATTCTGCCAAGTTAAAAAAAAAAAATAATGATGTGAACCCAAAAAGAAATAAAACAAAAATTAAAACCTTTAGGATCATGATTTGTGGGAGGCTTGAGTCATGCCTTCTGAAGAGACTGAGGTTGATTTATTACCTGCAGAGTGTTTCCCTTGCTGTGTTAATTCCCTTCTCAGACTTGCTTACTGAAACTATTCCAGAGGGATGAATAATTACCACTCCATGGTTATATGATAGCATTCATTTTCCTGAGTAAGATCTATGTTATACAAAGACTTACAATTCACGTTGGGTCCAAACCATCGTTAATTCAGTTTCTCGACCTGGAAACTAAACAGCTTGTGTCTTTGGGCAAGCCTACACCTCCCAGTGCATGGCCACGCAGAGCCCATGAGCTACTTCAGACCAAGCTGGCTCCCAAAGTGCAATCAGAGGCCACACCAGCACAGCACTCCAGCTCAACTCATTATGCTCAGGAGAGGATTTAGTGCAGTTACACCCAACCTAATAAAGGAGCTACACTGGACTGTTTTTTCACCTAGGATGTCCCTCTCCCATCCGCTGTCAGCCAGAGTCAGTGAAACATGTTGGGAAGCGTTAAGAGTTTTCATGAAAAATCTTCTACATCTGCAATAGCTGAGATTCCTACAGCCTTTTCTAGCTTTTGAGGTATTTAATTGTATTTTACTAGAAATATTTGTGGGAGAGAGCTCTCTCTGAAGCATGGGGAAATAAAAAAAAAGAATTTCAAAACATGCTACATCTAGAGATTCAAGTCATTTATTCTCATCAACTGCAAAACGAACTACCAGAAACAACTGTAATTCTTCTGCCAAGTCATGAGTTTGCAATTCTAGTTTCTGCAGTTCTTGACATCCAGTACCTGAGTTATGGGAAAAGAGAGTTAACCTACCTCATCTTCTACTGGCAACACTCGAGCCTTCCAACGCAGTAATAAGTTTCGTGTATGTGTGCACGTCCACATATGAGAAAAAGCGTAATACTTAACGAGTATTTACAGACTTTGACACTGCCAAAAAAGCTCCAGGCCACTTATGGACTGCTTTGCTCTCCCAAGACATTTTATACAGCATATTCCACCTCCCATTTATCATTATGCCCTGGGAAGACAGAACTGGCACAAAATGTTTACCGGTAAATGCTACAAGTTTTGTGTGGTTTTTCTTCTCCAAAGGCCATCAAATTTCATAACTTTCTGCTACTTTAACGACAAGCGAAAACAAAAATGTAAAAGTGATGTGCAGGTTTGCATGCACTACTGCAGCCATAATCCTAGCTTTATGCTGCATATTCTGTACTGAATGCTGAGTAGAGTGCCTCATTAATAGGGATTAATTGTACTTTTGACAACCAACACCTGTCCTATGCTATTATTACATTAACTAAACTCTGAAATATTTATCTGGGATGAAAAAATTACAGTACCATCCAAAAAAGAAACTTTGGGCTGTGGGAACTCTGGAAGCACAGTCTTGCGTGCTACAGAACCACACAAAGCCAACACCTCCTTTTGTGGTTGAAAATAACCGCTGAAGAATGATATACAGTGGGTGGCAAAAACAGTCACGACTGTAAAATAACCAAGCAAATAATAAGCTATGTCCATAGGGGATAAAGATGCTGTAATTTCCAAAATGCACACTGCTATAAATAAGTCAGAGGTTGTTTGCTGAAGTACACAAATTAAGTTTGCAATCACACAGCAATTCTGCATGCTTGTTTTTTTTTTTTTAAAAAAAAAAGGAAGAACTGGAGAGCTGAAAGTGTTCAAGAGCAGACAGAGCGGCACCACGTGCATTGTTTGGGCTGGGAGCAATGGCAAATTGCGCTATAGGGAAGCTTTGCAGAAAAGGGAGTTCATGCCACCTCCTTGAATTTAGCCTTCTTCAATATATAAACAATAAGGCTTCCTTTTTAAGTTGCAATGTTGGTATGTGGGAACTAGACAACAAGATCAGTCCTGCTTACCATTTCTCCATGGAATTTGGACAAAGTTTGAGACCAAAAGCTGACCAGAGTGCCAAAACCCAAGTTTGCTGATGACTAGTGCAAACCACCTTGGTCCTCAGAGAATTTCAACTTCACATTCTGGTAATTTTAATCACAGAAAAAAAGTGGCTTTCACAGCGTGGAGACCAGCTGTCTGGTTATCTTTTCCACAGAAGACACAAACTGGAAGAAACTTGGGAAAGAGTATGTGCACATTTTGCTTTATACTTCAGCAAATTTGACCAGGTCCCAATTATTCAACAATTCAAAAATTATATGGACCAAGTTCACCTTTCAAATGTAGAGGGGTTTTGCCCTCCAGTAAGTAGGTGCTTATCTGATAGGTAGGGACAACCTGGAAACTAAGGAGGGTTAAGGAAGGAGCAGGGAAGTATGAAGATTGATTTCAGATAGCTATTTAATATTAAAAACATATTAGTCAGCAACATGGCACAGATGGACTTAAACCATTTGAAGTTACAGACACAAAGGAAATCATTGTCATATAAACTTATCAAATTCTCCCAGGTTGCTCACTTATGCCACTACTATATTTTTTTGATAGGCAAGAAACACTTTACAAACAAAACAAAAAAAAAAAATCAGAGCTGATGACAAAATAATAGAGCAAATTTGTATGAAAGGCAAGTAAATGCTGACTAAATTAGATTATGTTAAGAGATGTTTTAGTGTTATGCAACTTCTGCTTTAATTATGCATAAATAAGCAAAAATTATTTATAAAACTTGCCAAAAACATTATTAGAAGGAACATACCATATACTGCTGCAATGTGGCCAGCTCTAAAACATGGTGACTACTTAATAACACACAAAACTGCTAATTGTAACAGTTCAGTGGGAAAACATAGGTAAAAAGGTGAGCAATAAAGCTACATAAAGCTAAAAATGCTTACTACCATAAAATACTGAATAGATATAATAACATAGAACTGTAATTAGTTATAAATGCAACTACATTATTTAAAATATATATAAGCAATCAGTATTGGAAAAAAGAATACAGAGAAAAAGCCTGGAAGGGGGACAGTTAACAACAGAGCACCTGAATGAGGTGACGGCAGTAAAAAATGATGCAAGGAAGAAAGATAATGTGTTCCCTCTCAGAGACCAGTTACACATTTTCTTCATCAGCTTATAAGATTTTTTCTACAGTGTGGTTACTACTAGAAAGACCTGTGAGAAAAAGGCTGATCTGCTGGGAATGAAAACTACAACAGAAGAAGGGAAGCAGCAAAGGAGGAAACCACCAATTTAATACCAATGAGCTAACAGCAACAATTTGAACACATAAACAGAATGAGAAGATGCTGCTAGTATAGTTACTGTGTTCATTTTCACTTACCAAAAGTAGGAGTTAAAACAATTTTCCTCAGCGGACCTCGAGCCTGTTCTAAGCAAGAACCACACCACGGAAATCAAAAGCGATTTTACACACCAAGCCAGCACGGTGTGCATTTTATCAGTATCTTCAACTTGCCTTAATAAAAAAAAATTACTAAGTTCCTATAGGTTTTCAGTCTCTTTTATATGACTTGTTTTTTCTGCATCTACACGAGTTTGAAAATTGTACTTGCAAAACTGACATTATATCACTTGTACTGCTGGTTAACAATTTCCTTCTGTTCCCTTGAGAACTACACATCACAGATAGATGCTGTCTTGCTGGCAACAGGCAATAAAAAGGAAGTAGACTACTGTAAAAACAAACATGTAAAACTAAAATCAGCATTACTGCAGTAAGAAATGTTTCCTTTAAATAGCACATTAATTACTCCCTTTTTTAAATTTTTTTTTTTTTTAGCAGTAATAGTTCCATCAACATTCCAAGGTTGGCATAAAGTTGCAGGATGTGTCAGGCGGCCAGAACAGCGCGACTCCACAGGCTGGAGAGCTGGGCAGAGGGGAACCTGATGAACTTCAATAAAGGCAAGTGCAGGGTGCTGCACCTGGGGAGAAATAACCCCATGGACCAGGACAGGTTGGGGCTGACCTGCTGGAGAGCAGCTCTGAGGAGAAAGACCTGGGAGTCCTGGTGGACAACAGGATGCCCATGAGCCAGCAATGGGCCCTGGTGGCCAAGAAGGCCAAGGGCATCCTGGGGGGCATCAGGAAGAGTGTGAGCAGCAGGTGGAGGGAGGTCATCCTGCCCCTCTGCTCTGCCCTGGGGAGGCCCCAGCTGGAGCACTGGGACCAGTTCTGGGCTCCCCAGTTCCAGAAGGACAGGGAACTGCTGGAGAGGGGACAGCAGAGGGCTGCAAAGATGATGAGGGGCCTGGAGCATCTCTCTTATGAGAAGAGGCAGAAGGACTTGGGTCTTTTTAGTCTGGAGAAGAGCAGACTGAGGGGGGATCTAATCAATGCTTGTAAATACTTAAAGGGAGGGTGTCAAGAGGACGGGGCCAGTCTTTTTTCAGTGGTGCCCAGGGACAGGACAAGAGGAAATGGGCACAAACTTGAATATAAGAAGTTCCACCTAAACATGAGGAGGAACTTCTTTCCTGTGAGGGTGGCAGAGCCCTGGAAGAGGCTGCCCAGAGAGGTGGTGGAGTCTCCTTCTCTGGAGACATTCAAACCCCACCTGGACACGTTCCTGTGGGACCTGCTCTGGGTGGCCCTGCTCTGGCAGGGGGTTGGACTGGATGATGTCCAGAGGTCCCTTCCAACCCCATATCATTCTGTGATCCTAGTCAGCAGAAGTACAGGACAGGGAAGAAATTAACATACTCTGAAGAAAACATCACTAAGTCTCTCCACTGCCACCAGATCTGTATCCTACAGATGGCTCATACTGTCACTCAGAGACTGTGCTGTGGGTTAAATGTGAATTTGATGCTTGTGATTCTTCTGGCATTGAAAGAGTGAAGCCCCAAGGAAGGGACCAGGGTGCTGGGTCTCTCTATCAGGCCAGCCTCCTGCCAGTTGTCGGGTCTTTATTTAATTTTAAAAGGAAGAGTTGGAAAAGTTAAATCTTTGGCATCGTCTCTCTAAACCTTTCCACAGTGATCTTGTACCGTCACACACACAACAGTCAGGGAAACTAGGCCTCAGCAAGCAACAGGGGAATTTACCACACCCTGACACCTTCCCTCTTCCAGGTACCTCTGCTGTGCACCGAGAGTGAGGTAGCTTTGTGTGAGGTAGCTCATTCTGGTTGAAAGAGGTACTAATTGTTCAAGAAATATACTGAGATGGCATCAAAATGGAGTAATTAACTCCAGACTGAAACTACACCAAACTGTCTTATTGAAATCTTCCCCCCTGTAAAGCATCTCTCTCCATGCACCTGTTTTTTTCAGAAATTGATTTTTTTTTAATCTTACAAGTTCTTTAAAATAACTTAATCTATCACCTTTAACTTAAATTTAAGACTGTCTTAATAAAAGGAATGTGCTAGAAAACAGCCAGCTTTACTCACGTTCCCTAGTCTAAAAAAACACATTATTTTTAATTGGATTCCATTTTGCCCTTATCTATAAAACATTTTTTAAAAGAAAAAAAGGAGAAGAATTCAACATGTTTCACAAATAAAATTCACCTTGGCAACCATTCAAGCAGCATAAATATTTTGATATAATTTACAGAAATCAGCATTAAGTGATGTTTTATGATGCTCATTAAGCTGTCATGTTCTAAATCACAAATGGTATCAAATGCTTTCTTCCCTTCTCTGCTATTTAAGTTTGGCAAATATGCACGGTATAAAAGGTGTCAAGTAAAATCGCCACAGGATATACTGGAAATCCCTGCACCAGCTGCAAACTCAAACATAAAGGAAGTGTCTTTCTGATCCTACAGCCTGATAATACTGGAGTTGCTGGAGGGTCACAGCAGTCTTTGAAAATAAAGCTTCATTACGCTGGCACGGAGAGGTGCAGTTTAATCCTCTTTGGAAGCTGGTCCCGCAATCCTACATTTTCAGAAAATTGCTGAAAGCCTTTGTGCTTCTGATGGGAAACGGTCATCAGGAGTACAGGTGCAGGGCATGCAACAGGCAGTGTCAGCACAACCCCTTCCCAATCTTCTGCTTCTTAGCAATTCTATCTGATAATGGCAGAAGCAGGTTGGAACAGCACCTTTTTGCCAGGGATTCAGTTGTTCCTCATTTGGAGATCAAAGACAGACACTTCCCCCTTTAATTTCTTCTGCACATTAAAAGAAAGAAAAAATACCACTTTCTTTCTATAGCTGAAAAGTTACTGCACCTTACTTTCCTACAGGACTTTTTCCATTTGTATAACTTGGATGCTTTACACTATTGCTATATGTTGTTGGCATAAACCACAAATTCAATACAGCATTTAAGTCAAAATGTATCAAGGAACATGTTTTTACCAATTACAGTATGTATTAAATAAGTACATCACATATTAAATAAGTCCATGAAATCGTAAGTGTAATAAATACTCCTGTCATATTGAATAAACCCCAAATAACAAAATGCTGTTGATATTTACAACTAAATACATCCTTGCCTGACACTAGTGAGATTTTACCACCAATATCTTTGGTCTCTAACTAAGCTGATGCATGCTTCCAATTTCAATACCATCAATGCTGATAATGGAATATATTTTTTGCAATCCTATGAAACAGCTTTCCCAAAGAGGATAGGAAGAAGGAAAAAAATATCAGTAAAACCCAAAAGAAAACAGCTAGCAGCTTCTTCAAATGTTTATTCAATTTAAATTTTGTATTATTACTGCTCTAAAGTTTCTTTTACTTAATAGTTTGTGGTGTTTCATTTCATTTTTGTTTTTGTGGTTTTTTTTTTGAAGTTTACTTTAGAAGAACTGATGGAAAGTTTTTTTTTTCCTAAAAGGTTGAAGTTTACTTTAGAAGAACTGATGGAAAAATGTGTTTATGTAGCTACTTCAAATTCTCCTCGTGAGGGACACCTTTTTTTGTTTTTGCTCTTTTCCCCAAGACAGTCTTGTGGTAGCACTAATGGGGCTTTTCACTGGGACATCCGAAGAGATCACAACTGTTAGGATCAGGATTGAGCACCTTAAGAGAACAAAGTCTACAGACAAGAATCTCTTGCAGGATTTTTGTTTCTTTTCAAGTAACTTCTAGCACTTTCAAAGAGCAAAAGACACTATGCAAAAAAAGAAAATTATATTACAGTATCATGAAAATAGTTGAGTCCTGCTGAGAAAAAAGCCAAACGATCAAGGAAATAAAAAATGTGTTTATGTAGCTACTTCAAATTCTCCTCGTGAGGGACACGTTTTTTTGTAGTTGCTCGTTTCCCCAAGACAGTCTTGTGGGTGGAATCCCTTCTTATGGCCATCTAGTGGTAGCACTAACGGGGCTTTTCACTGGGACATCCCAAGAGATCACAACTGTTAGGATCAGGATTGAGCACCTTAAGAGAACAAAGTCTACAGACAAGAATCTCTTGCAGGATTTTTGTTTCTTTTCAAGTAACTTCTTGCACTTTCAAAGAGCAAAAGACATTGTACAAAAAAAGAAAATTATATTATGGTATCATGAAAATAGTTGAGTCCTGCTGAGAAAAAAGCCAAACGAACAAGGAAATATCAAAAGCTTATGTCCTCATGAAGATACCTCCTTACACAAATGGCAAGAGAGAGGGTTTTTTCCTTTAAAGATGATAAACTGATTTTTTGGGGGGAGTTGCCAAATATCTGAAAAGACAATACATTAAAAACAAAGATGATCATCATCATCATTCATGTACTAGAAGTGCCATGCTCTCAAGACTGACTTCATGAAAATGGTATAATGAATTTCCATGTCTGGAGATTAAATCTGGTTCTGTCCTGAACTGATGGCCTTCAAGAAATCATGTTATCTGTAAATTAAAATGCCCATTCTTGTCCTTGGCACAAACAATAAACATTTTGCAAACTATAAACATTTGCAAACAATAAACATTTTGTAAACAGGTCTACTGATTACACGCATGTACAATATGGTACTGAAGTCACTTTTGTCAGTGAATGAATTAACAGAAATAACGAAGTCTTACTGCAGCCTCCCATGTAAGCTGTAGATCTAATCACACACTGCAAATGATCATCATCATCATTCATGTACTAGAAGTGCCATGCTCTCAAGACTGACTTCATGAAAATGGTATAATGAATTTCCATGTCTGGAGATTAAATCTGGTTCTCTCCTGAACTGATGGCCTTCAAGAAATCATGTTATCTGTAAATTAAAATGCCCAATCTTGTCCTTGGCACAAACAATAAACATTTTGCAAACTATAAACATTTGCAAACAATAAACATTTTGTAAACAGGTCTACTGATTACACGCATGTACAATATGGTACTGAAGTCACTTTTGTCAGTGAATGAATTAACAGAAATAACGAAGTCTTACTGCAGCCTCCCATGTAAGCTGTAGATCTAATCACACACTGCAAATTCTATCCAGTTACTTTCAAGCTTTGGTAGAAGCTACTCTAGATAGAGAGAAGACACTCAGTCTTTCTTATAGGCCCCCTTTACTGTCAGGTCTCCCTGGAGTTGAACAACCCCGACCCTCAGCCTGTCCTCACAGGAGAAGTGCTCCAGCCCTCTGAGCATCTTCGTGGCCCTGCGCTGGACTCACTCCAACAGGTCCATGTCCAACAGTAAACAGGTCTACTGATTACGTGCATGTACAATACAGTACTGAAGTCACTTTTGTCTGTGAATGAATTAACAGAAATAACAGTAACAAAGTCTTACTGCAGTCTCCCATGTAAGCTGTAGATCTAATCACACACTGCAAATTCTATCCAGTTACTTTCAAGCTTTGGTAGAAGATACTCTAGATAGAGAGAAGACACTCAGTCTTTCTTATAGGCCCCCTTTAAGTACTAGAAGGCTACTACAAGGTCTCCCTGGAGCCTTCTCTCCTCCAGGCTGAACAACCCCGACCCTCAGCCTGTCCTCACAGGAGAAGTGCTCCAGCCCTCTGAGCATCTTCGTGGCCCTGCGCTGGACTCACTCCAACAGGTCCATGTCCTTCGTATGTCGGAGAGCTCCAGAGCTGGATGCAGTACTCCAGGTGGGGCCACTGTATGAAAAGATTGTATTTGTTCTGATAGGGCAAACTTTACTCTGTAAATCAATGAGCACTGCAAATTCTATCCAGTTACTTTCAAGCTTTGGTAGAAGCTACTCTAGATAGAGAGAAGACACTCAGTCTTTCTTATAGGCCCCCTTTAAGTACTAGAAGGCTACTACAAGGTCTCCCTGGAGCCTTCTCTCCTCCAGGCTGAACAACCCCGACCCTCAGCCTGTCCTCACAGGAGAAGTGCTCCAGCCCTCTGAGCATCTTCGTGGCCCTGCGCTGGACTCACTCCAACAGGTCCATGTCCTTCGTATGTCGGAGAGCTCCAGAGCTGGATGCAGTACTCCAGGTGGGGCCACTGTATGAAAAGATTGTATTTGTTCTGATAGGGCAAACTTTACTCTGTAAATCAATGAGCTGCTGTCTTTACTGTGTAAGCAGATAAAATCAATTGTACAAGCAAAGGCTTAGGTCTTCCCACTCCTTTTTAGTCAGCAGGGAGATCCAAACTCAGCAGCACCTGGATGCTATCAATGAGGTATGCAGCTAGCTAAGATAGCAGTTTTCCATGTTCATTTTTGACCCCACCAGTACTTCACAAATTTCATGCGACAAACCCCAGTTAGAAATGAAATGGTACAATTATGTACTATGCCACAGCAGCTTATGACAAGCTACAAGCTAAACAACAGAACAAAAGACTGCCTGTGGCTGCCACTTTTGTAAATCCAGACAAATTTTAGAAATTGCAATTCCAGAAACACCATGAATTGGAAAAGGTGGCAAGGTCCATTAGATATAGAGTATCAATACTACTACTTTCACTGCCACTACATCAGAGAATCGTCCAGGTTGGAAAAGACCCTTGGGATCATTGAGTCCAACCATCAACCCCACTCTACAAAGTTCTCCCCTACACCATATCCCCCAACACCACATCTAAACGACTCTTAAACACATTCAGGGATGGTGACTCAACCACCTCCCTGGGCAGCCTATTCCAAACATCCTCAATGTTGTAAATGCTGTCTGCATAATTTTGTGGACTATCGCCTTTAGTTCCAAATTTTATTCCATTAAAAATGCCCAGGCTGTTCATTTCCCTCTCTCTGCTCCCACTCAAAAGCAGTGAGAGGGAAGTGTAAAGAAGCTGTATGTGGACTTTATCATCATAACAGGCAGCCAAAAATACAACTGGCCTAGATCCTCTGAGCCTCAGGCTTATGTTCCCAGCATTCACTGGCCAACTGACTCACTCTGAAGCATCTGCTCCAACAATAGTTGCCTTGGACCTCATTTCCCATTGTATCATCGCAACGTGCACCAGAAGAAAAGATACAGCATTAGGAGAGAGATGGGAGTAGGGAAGGAATGGAAAGACTCTTGTCTGCCTGAGAGCTTTTTTTAGGAAGGCACAGTTCACTGCTTTCCTCTGATCATAGAATCATTGAGGTTGGAAGAGAAGTAAAGAAGCTGTATGTGGATCTGCTTGGTTTTATCATCATAACAGGCAGCCAAAAATACAACTGGCCTAGATCCTCTGAGCCCCAGGCTTATGTTCCCAGCATTCACTGGCCAACTGACTCACTCTGAAGCATCTGCTCCAACAATAGTTGCCTTGGACCTCATTTCCCATTGTATCATCGCAACGTGCACCAGAAGAAAAGATACAGCATTAGGAGAGAGATGGGAGTAGGGAAGGAATGGAAAGACTCTTGTCTGCCTGAGAGCTTTTTTTAGGAAGGCACAGTTCACTGCTTTCCTCTGATCATAGAATCATTGAGGTTGGAAGAGACCCTTGGGATCATCGAGTCCAACCATCTCCCCTACTCTACAAAGTCCTCCCCTACACCATGTCCCTCAGCACTGCATCTAAACGGCCCTTAAACACAGCCAGGGATGGGGACTCCACCCCCTCCCTGGGCAGCCTGTTCCAATGCCCGACCACTCTTTGGGTGAAAAATTCCTTCCTAATGTTCAATCTAAACCTCCCCTGTTGGAGCTTGAAGCCGTTCCCTCTTGTTCTGTCACTAATTACCTGTGAGAAGAGACCAGCACCAACCTCTCTACAGTGTCCTTTCAAGTAGTTGTAGAGAGTGATGAGGTCTCCCCTCAGCCTCCTCTTCCTCATACTAAACAGTCCCAGTTCCTTCAGCCGTTCTTCATATGATTTGTCTTCCAGCCCCTTCACTAGTTTCATGATTTGTCTTGCCACCCAAGTACTCCAGAGCAGAGTGACAAAATGAGAAGATATTAACACCACACAAGGGAAGGGTGAGCAGTGGGCCCAGCATTCACAGGGGGCATGAATCACAGCCAGGGATTTGAAGACAATGCACAAAGTTTCCCACTCCCAAACCTGGGAGGCAGCACCCAAGCAAACATGGGCCAAGGTAAAGGGGCTGCACTGGAAGCAAGGAAGGGGCATGAACACGTAGAGCTTTGCTATGAACCATGCAAGGAGACAGTGGAGAGCTACAGGTCAGAATCAGAGAGGAGACCAGCAAAGACAGGTGGATACCTGCTACAGGTTGTTGGATGAGGAAGAGGAGCGGTTGGAGGCTCATTCAAACAACCAGAAACCACTTCACGACTGCAGGTCTTGACTCTCACAGGGGACTTCAGATGTCCTGATGTCTGCTCAAGCAGACACAGAGGAGCACAGGCAATCCCGAGTGAGTGCCCTGGTGACATTTCTTTACCAGAGGTGCCAGACAGGCCAACTAGAGCAGGTCTTCTGCCGGATGCATTACTCACTGGCAAGACAGAACTGGTTGGGAATGTGGCAGCTGATGGCAGCGTGGGCTGCGGTGACCACCAGTGACAAAGCTTAAACTCTGAAGGAAAGCCAGAAAGGCAAGAGGCAGAAGAGAATCTTGGCTTTCAGGACAATAGGCTTGTTTGGGGCACACATGAAGCTGTCCTGACGTGAAAAGGTGCCCGGGAGAGGCCAGTGATCCATGAGGACAAACTCCCCAGTGCTCTGGAAGCACCTTCCCCAATGTGCATGGGGAAGTCGAGCAGGCCTGGCAGAAGGCTAGGTCACCTGCACAGGGAGCTTCGGCCTGAACTCCACCACAAAACCCAAATGAATGGTCAAAATTGAGATGAATACAGAAACCCTCCTCAGGCACGCAAGAATGGGATTGGCAAAGAAAAGGCTCATCTTAATCTAAAAGTAGGAAGAGACTCAAAGAGCAACAAGGGTTTTACTGCTGCGGTAGCAGCAAAAAGAGAGGAGGGAGAAGGGAGGAAGGAAAGGGGGAAGGAAGGGGAGAAGGAAGGGGAGAAGGAAGGGGAGAAGGAAGGGGAGAAGGAAGGGGAGAAGGAAGGGGAGAAGGAAGGGGAGAAGGAAGGGGAGAAGGAAGGGGAGAAGGAAGGGGAGAAGGAAGGGGAGAAGGAAGGGGAGAAGGAAGGGGAGAAGGAAGGGGAGAAGGAAGGGGAGAAGGAAGGGGAGAAGGAAGCTCTTTGCCTGCTGCCAAACGTGACAGACGCAAAGGACTTGGTTTATCCTGAGCCATCAGTTACACTTGCTTTGAAAGTCACAGACCCACCAAAAAAAGGAAGCAAAGTATACAAATGCTCTGATAAAATACTATCCTGTGTTTTATCTAATAAATTATTATTAAAGTGTTAATTCTAATAAATTTAATATTATGTGTTATTTCTAATAAATCATTCTTTTAAAAATCAACTATTTCAGAACTGTTTATCACAGGAATTGTATTTAATGTGTTAGACAGTGACCTCACAGATTAACAATCATGATTCTCCTCTCTCAAGGGAAAAAAAGAGGGAAAAAGAGAAGGGCTAAAAAATTCTGATGTTACGAATTCAAAACCATGGTTTTTTGCCTACATATTAAAAACTAAGTGTTAAAGCAACCTGGAGACAAGTTAAATAGACAAGGTATCTTTGAATAATACATAATTGTAAGGCACAAAAGACAGTTTAGAAAGCTTATAAGTGGTATTTCCACTAGAATTCATTGCTTACCTTTTAGCTCGTTAACTATTGCATTCCCCAGCACAACTGTTCTAGTTCCACCACAATTGTTCTAGCTTAGAACATCAAAAACCTATATAAAATCTTCTTCTACAATATGGAATATTCAACATTAGCATTGATCATCTATTAAGAACAGTATTATCCCAAATAAAGTGTAAAATCCCCAGTACACCACCACACGCACATACATTTACTAAAGATAGTTCCTACCTAAGGAGGCTTACGGTTTACATGGGATTAGAGTTCCACACTCACAAAACTCCCAAGCATTTCAACAAAGAGTGCTTATTTTAACAACTCAGATGATAAAGATTCACCATTTCCTCAGTGACAAAACACTCAGGAACTTCCTTTGGTCACCGTAAGTTGGAATAATGTAGATAGCAACAATGCAAACTTGCAAAGGAATCTGCAGCCAAGGCAATTATGGCTGAGCTACACAGATCTGTTTGTGATCATACTTTCATTCTATACAGTATGTCAACTTCCATAATTTAAACCATAAAATTCATATGAAATATGCAAGCTCAGTCCAGAAGATGGTCAAGTCCCATTAACTACACGTTTCAGCACGTCGTTCACATATGTTAATCGCTTACCAAAAGTTTGTTACTTACTTTCCATCCACTTCTGGTCTTTTGCACACACAGTGAAACTTGCCACCGAAATCTATATAAAGATCATCTTCGACCACATGGAATATTCGACCAATGGCAATTTTATCTTTGCTGGGTCCCATCTGAATTAAAGGAGAGCGTCTCAACATGGATGCAAAGGACTCCGATTTCTCTGAAGGAACCTACAGATTAAAAAAAAAATAAATTCACAAAACATACTATCTGAAGGAGGAATTTAATTAAACTTATAACATACAAAAAGGCTTTTTTCAAGCCAGCAGAAGAACTAAACAGAACAAAATAAACAAGCAATTAAAGGTTGAGAGATCTTTTGGTTTCAACAACACACTTTCCCATTGATTACCTCAAGTGGAGGCTGAAAATCCATCTATATTTCATATGAACAGAGAATCCATAATTTTCCACGTGTATATTTGGGAACTTTTATTCTTGGGGAAGCCAAAGCAAGAGACAGTTCTGGATTCCAGCTCTGCTGGAAGGCACAAACAGCACGGGTTGTTCTGACGTGACATAGCCACAGGAATTACAAGCTAGAGATCTGGCACCTGGCAAAATTGCTGTTTCAGAAACAGGAACTGTTAAATGTAATATTCCAAGGACAAGGGCTGAAGAAAGTGCAACATGTGCACATGTGTGTGCACACATCCCCCCCAAAAAGGAAAGTGGCTGGTGATGGTAAACCACAAACAGAGCAGGAGGATTTGATACAGGAAAGCTAATATCAGGTAAGGTTCCAAACATAGGATTGTTTGTATGTCACAATGCAGTCTAAATTCAAATATGTGAAAATCAATTGTACACCATAAATTTATAAGTGCTCCAAGAATAAATGCTAAATAGTGGAAACAGTAAGGGGAAGTATATAAATGAGATTTATAATATGAATTGAAGGGGCAGCAGCAATCTAGATGCAACTTCAGCTCAATGTGTAAACAGTAAGCTAGAAGTAAACATTTCAAAATTAACATCCCCTCAAAATGACTCTGTCTGGGCAGGAGATTACAAATCACTCCTCATATTGAAATGTCCAAACCTGTTTTAAGGGAAACTGAGGTACACTAAAGTGCAAAATTCATTGGTCTTCCACTGACTCACTACAGATTACAGAATCACTCAGTTGCCTTGGAATTCAACTGCTTGTCCCTGTAAAGTCATAAACGCTTTTCCATCATCCCATATGCTCATAAGCATAGCTTTCAAAGAGGATACATCTTCTCTCAGTTATACCTTGTCACCCAACACCAAGTTACAGCAGTCAAATACAACAAAACTTCACGGTCAACTACTTGATCCATTGAGCTGATCATTCAATCCCCTGCTTCCCTAACCAGCAGGTCCATGCACTTCTTATGTTGGGGGCCCCAGAGCCCAGATGAGGCCTCACCAGAGCGGAGTAGAGGGGCAGAATCACCTCTCTCCATCTCCTGGCCACGCTGCTTGAGCGCAGCCCAGGACACAACTGGCCTTCTGGGCTGCCAGAGCACACTGTCAGCTCATGGCCACCTTTTCATCCACCAGCACTCCCATGTCCTTCTCAGCAGCGTTGCTCTCAATCCATTCATCCTATGAAAATCAGGGAATCAGGGAATTGTCAGAGTCGGAAGGGACCTCTAGAAACCATCCAGGCCAACCCCCGGCCAAAGCAGGGCTGCCCAGAGCACATCACTCAGGAGCATCCAGGTGGGGCTTGAAGACCTCCCTCCCTGGGCAGCCTCTGCCAGGGCTCTGCCACCCTCACCCCAAACAAGTTCTTCCTCACATTGCAGTGGAACTTCCCATGGTCCAGCTTGTGCCCGTTGCCCCTCGTCCTGTCACTGGGAACCACTGATGGTCAACTCTAGTTAATAACATCCCCTTCCTTTCTCTCCCTGGCAGGAAAAAAATACAGATACAAAATTCTCCCATGTGCAAACTTGCCTGTGAAATAAGCTCTGTACATGACACACAAGTGATATCTCCACACCCTGAGAGATGTGCTCCTTCCTTACTAGAGCAGAGTTTAAACTCACTAAGACACAGATGTTAATGTACAAAGAAATCCTCAGCCATTCTTTATTGCGGACAGTTTTCCAAGAAGCAACAAGGAATCTGTTTGAATTTTATCACAGGTCTACAAATCTGCAGCATTCTCCATTCTGCTTTCTGGAGAGGAACTTCTCAAGAACACAAATATCTAATTTCCATATATAAGAATCCTCCAGAGACTCCACTGGTTACTGCCAAGAATTCTTTTGTGAAAGAAACAGTGAGCCAAAATACAGTATTTTCTCCAGTTTTCTGCATAACCTAAAGGAGATCTCATCAAACAATAATTTATCTCCAGCGTTTAAAGAGATTTAATGACATTTTGAGTACTTTCCTTCATGATTTCTCAATGGCCTTAATGAGATTCCTCACAGCAGCACTACAGAAAAACAGTAAGACAGTAAGATAATAGGGCAGCATAGAACATTAAGCTTCTACTTTTCTGATTCTGATAGGTAATGCATCAGTAAGAAGTGATGTTGCAAAAATTGGAGAATATTACAAAATTTAGAAGTACAAAGGGCAAATTCTTTTCAAGAACCTGAAGCATAAAGGTTTTTTTCCCCTCCTTCTTAAACACCTAACCTGTTTCATTATTCCTTCTAATTTCTAGGTTTTAAAGTTTTTCACAAATATTCGGATGCATAACAAGTTGCAAAAATTGGAGAATATTACAAAATTTAGAAGTACAAAGGGCAAATTCTTTTCAAGAACCTGAAGCATAAAGGTTTTTTTCCCCTCCTTCTTAAACACCTAACCTGTTTCATTATTCCTTCTAATTTCTAGGTTTTAAAGTTTTTCACAAATATTCGGATGCCTGTCACTTTCTGTGCACGTAGCTCAATAAAAAACAGTGGCTCTTGCAATAACAGAATACTCTTCAAGATGACATATATTAACCAGAAAGTGGAAAAAAATTCCTAGATTTAAAGCCCAGTAAAATCCAAATGAAAGAGGTAGCTCCAATGGAGGAATGTACCATGCTATTTCTGGAGCAAAGCCTATGACTATCCAAGCAGGGTGGTCCAAACCCACCCACTGAGCAACATGTCTCTAAAACCTTAGCTAGGTGTTTTCTGTTTGCTTGCAAAGACAAGCAGTGTGTATGCTGGAATGTGAGAGATACGGGTGAAACACGGAGAAGCGAGATGGGAGATGGGTAATCTGCCTGCTGCAATTAAGGGTGAATGATGTATTAACGTCAAGTAATATGCAAAGAATGCAACCCTCCGCCAACGATCAAATCTGTTCTCCTCAGCACTGTCAGCCATAGCTAGAAAGATTTTTCTGTCCAAAGTTAGTTACACAAAATAACAAAATGGGAAAATTGCTTTGCCATAACAAGTTTGCGTGATGCCACAAGGGCTGAAGGCCCAGCAGCTTAGATACTCAACACTTGACTGGAAAAGGCCCTGAGCAACCTGAACCAAGTCTGTCCTGCTTGAAGCAAGCGGTGTGAACAGACCTGAGATCATTTTCAACACATATTATTTCATTTAGCAAAGAGAGAAGACTGCGAGGCTTCTACAAAGAATACTAAAACAAACCCCAATACATGAGGCTACTCTTTGACCAGGTATATATTGATAAGGCACTTACTTCAACCACCAACTGAAGAAAATTTCACTGACCTCCTGAGATCACTTTCAACACGTATTATTTCATTTAGCAAAGAGAGAAGACTGTGAGGCTCCTATAACTGAGATCATTTTCAACACATATTATTTCATTTAGCAAAGAGAGAAGACTGTGAGGCTCCTATAAAGAATACTAAACCAAACCCCAATACATGAGGCTACTCTTTGACCAGGTATATATTGATAAGGCACTTACTTCAACCACCAACTGAAGAAAATTTCACTATCCACTAGTCCACCAGACCTTAATTTTCCATACCATGTAACTACTAAAAGTGTGCACTGTTGCTTAGACATAAACCTAAATCCTAGGAATTAAAAAATTGTTGTAGGTATTACTAGGGTAACAGGTGATAGTAATTCATGCAGTTCATGTACCAAATTCCTCTCTAGTGTACTTCTACTATTTTTCACTCGAATGCAACAAGCTGTATTTAAGTCAAAATTCCATTATGCAGAATATCCCCTTAAAGACAACAGGACCAACTCAGATAATATACCATAAAACCTGACATCCAACAGTTAATGGCCTTCCATCCAGAAGCAGTGTAACAAGCACATTCAAGACAACAAGACCAACTCAGATAATATACCATAAAACCTGACATCCAACAGTTAATGGCTTTCCATCCAGAAGCAGTGTAACAAGCACTATTCCTATTTGGTGGCATTATCCAAAGGGAAACAAACACGGTTACAGGAAGTTATAAGGGTAACAGTTGTCACACTTGGCAAAGAGCACTGGAAGATTTTGCTTGGCTACAGACACAATTTTTAAGCCAACTTCACATATTGAAATTACAATTTTTAAAAAAGTGTTTTAAATTATACTTTGATTGGAGATTAGGAAGGAATTACACTTGTATTTTAACAACAATGAAAAATTCACCATACAGTATTTTATATCAGTTTATGTTCATCAAAATCCTTCCATCAAGGAAGCTCCATATTTTGGTACTCACTGCAATGCTGGCTGATGAATATAGTACATTCCAAACCTAATTTGATTGTTGCATACAGAATAGCTTCTAACTAAAAGTATCTCAGCTGTGCAGAGAACACGCAATATACCTGTACGTACATATTTGAATATATATAGTCCTCATAATAATGAACAATGTAATATTGTGAACTAAGCACATTTTTAAAAGAGATGCAAATAACAGTTAACCAAATACATGTAGCGCTTAAACAGTAAAATACAATCCTTGTCTCTCATAATTACATTTTTCAAGTAGCATCATGCAGATCTCAAAAAAAAATAAATCACAAGAATAGTGCATAATATTCAACATGTTTTCCTGAATTGCACTTTTAATATCAAAACTTCTTTGTTGTCTAGAAACCTCTACATGTTGTTGCTAAAGCTATCTGTGCCTTTTGAAGATGGACATGTCTTAGGACTTATCATCGAGATGAAGTACGTGAATTGCTCTTCTAACTCATGAAAGAGCATAATTATTTCAAATACTTTGCAAAATGAGGTAAGTTACCAATGTCTTATTACATGCTGCAAAATCAAATTTAGCAATACTGCTCATAAAAACAAATGTAATATTTTTCAATTAACAGACCAGCCTCCTATGTCCTACACTAAATACTGTACTATCATCGCAAATCCAAGGACAAGTGATTGTTTTAGTCAATTATGGCTATGCCTGCCCCTTATTAGATGAGTCAAAGGTATACTCTATTTTGGTTGAGTCTTATTCTTTTGATATTATATACAGCAACACACATGACTAAATTTAATATTATACTTCTTTTTCCTGTGACTTTACACAACTGTCCTTAGGAGGAATAGCATAAAACAAGAGAGTACATCTGGGGAGAGGAAAGACATCACAGCTGTATCAAGAAAATTAACCATCTTCAGCTGCTTCTAGACCCTTTTGTGAAACTTCTCCATCAATCAACTGACCATTTAAAATGCCAGAAAGCAGCAAAGTCATATTGATAACACTGTAATGTGACCTAAACCACCAAGGCTTTCCCAACAAATCTTATAAATGTCCAACCTATTGCACCGGTTGACACAATACCAACTTCTTTGTGCTTGCAGTAAAAGGCAGGCTTTCCAGTTATCTTTGTATTTTGCTTGGATACTATGAGAAACTGGACATGAGAACCTCGGAGTCAGCGTGAACCCCTCCCGGACCAACCGGACTGGGACCCAACAGATACACAGTGCAGAAACTGCAAAACAAGACTTCCATGAAGAATTTCACATGCAGCTTTGAAAATACGCTATTGACTAGCCAGAAGGACCATTTACTAAACAAAGAATGTATTTAATAACACAAAACTGTGTTTGTTTTTTTTCTTGACTTTAAATAACTCCTCTCTCTATATAAATACTTCAGGTTTTATATTCTTTCTTTCTTTCAAGGATTATTTTATAGAAAAAAATTAGAACATTGCAATGCTATCCATACACAATTAACAAAACACGAAGCTTTCAGAGAGTTGGAAAGAAAGAACAGACCGTGATGTTCTGCTTCAAGGAATAAAAGGAGGGCCAAGTCTTACTGCAATTTCATCAGTAACAGGAAAAGAAACAAATTCAGGTCACTTATCTAAATATTTTTACTACTTTATGAAAGAAACAAACAAAAAAATAAATGCAGGGCCCAAAGGTGATTCCTACAGTGCCCTGAGCCTGTACGCCCACAGCTGGATGTAAATACCCTGCTGATAACAATAACCACTGGAAGGATTTCAATTCCTATTTAACCTTTACATTATGGTTCCATGCACCTTCCTCCAGATACCTCACGTGCAGCCGACCCAGAGCAGGCAGCTGGCAGCCACTTGTTTTAATCCATGATACCCATAGTCCCAAGACGGTTTGAATTTGGGGATTCCACTCTGCCAGCCAGCCATCCAAGGCATATCACGTACACCTACCACTCATGGACCTGCAGAGGTGCCAAAGTGATCGTTTGCTGACCTGGAGCTATCTGAAGGAGCGAGTTCCAGCCTCGCCGCTGTTCTTCCAGCGCCGCAGTCTTCCTCACACCGAGGACGGAGATGTGCGAGGGGCTCAGGGCCTTCCCACTCAAACTTGCAGCCCTGAGGCACCGCTGAGCAGAACTATAATTCTGTTCTCCAAAGGGGCAGCATGCATTATTTGTCTGCTGTTCACCCACACCACTCAAAACTCCTGTCTACTTCATTTCCAAGAGCCTTGCTCCAACGCCATGTGAATTTTACCAAATCCAGCCACTTCTGCCACAAGCAAAGCAGGTCATTTGACAGACCTGGCTGGGACAAGCCCAGCTCCAAAGAGCCAAGTTTTGGTGCCTCAGCCAGAGCGTTCATAGGCTAAAACTGCTCCTTTGCAGGGGTCTCAAGGCCAACTGAGCTCATTCCCAGTCCAATGCCAACCGGTGCTTGGAGCAGATCCAGCTGAGAAGATGCCGAGAAGATGCCGTGATACAGTCCTTACCTACCACCAACCCAAAAGCACCAGGATGCATTCCCAGTGCAGCAGGAGCAGATAGAACCCACGTTTCTCAAAACGCAGCCGTACAAGCTGACAAAGTAAGCCAAGAGGAATTTCCAAATAAAGAAAATTCATTCCAGTTTCTGCAAATCCCACCCCTAGGAACTCCCATTAGTCAGCGGTTGCCGGTATTTGAATGCTGGCCAGAAGGTGATCAACCAAAGAGTAACCTCTGCTCGGCGTATAAGGTTTTTTTAAAAATGTTTTTACATTTGTAATCAAACCAAAAATGTTTTGAAGTTATTTATAAACACTAGAAAAGCACTCCATCCACACAAAAATTATAGGTGTCCCAAGAAATATTACACAACTGAAAATTACAAGTGAAAATTGCACTAAATATAACTCTCTCAAATAACTGTAACTTCAGTTAAATTGTCTTCTGTTAGCTTAGGTGAGAAGATAGATTGAGAGAAATATTTCCTATCAAAAGTTACATTAAATAAAATTCTGATTCATCCAGTGTTACACATTATTTGAAACTGAGGTTGCCAAGGTACTGCATAAGCAAGACAATTTTTTTAATGCTTGATTTCAAAACATCCAGTGTTACACATAATTTGAAACGGAGGTTGCCAAGGTACTGCATAAGCAAGACAGATATACATCCTTTATGAAGAATATCCATGTAGCTTTCAGAACAGAAGTGTAATAAATTCCTTTAACATTATCATTTTTGTGCTTTAGTTTATAGTCTTTCCCCTAAAACATACACAGATAAGGCAACTCTCTACATCACTTATTAAAATAGGTTTTATTTTCTTCTCTTTATGAACATTGATATTCTATTTTTTTAAAATAGTGACAAGAAATTTAAGTACACAGGCACCCTCCTCAAATTTCTGAATCCTTTCAGGAAAGAAGCTCTGGCTAAGAAAATTTAAAATACATACATTTCTGGAAGAATAATTTCTAATTTCTCTCTTTCAGAAATTAGTCATTATGATGTACTGATACCAACCCAGTCCCTTCTATCTGAACTTAAGGAAAAAAGTCAGTTACATTTCTTCTTGAAGAATACTTTTCCTTAAAACACGTTTTTCAAGGAACTAAGCAGGAGACTCCTCCAATGTGCTACTTGTGCTGCCACATCCAGCAAGAAGCAATGCCCTGTGCTGCGCTGGGTTCACCTGAACTCGAGTGCAGGATCCCTGCCCTGCTGCCTCGGGGGACCCACGGCTGGAAACCTCTGCTGCTGAGCAAAGCCTCTATTCCTGCCCACCTCACCCAGCTCTGACACCAACCTGACCGTTTGTGCCCTGTCACTATAATGTAAAAAAGCACCAACAGACATTTTAACACACTGTGCTACAGGCTGCAGCCCAGTGGCAAAGCTATCACAGCGATAACTCATTGCTACCTAAAAACCTATTTGACAAACTTCACCGTTCATTTTTTCCAAAACATTTTTAGACTATTGAGTTCACAGTGCACAAAAATATGCAATTTATTCTTAATTAGTTACTTCAATCTTACATTTCTTCTTCTGAGTTGATAACCCAACTAAGAACACAGTTCCAACAACCACTTCTCTATTGATATCAACAACAATCATCACATCCTACCTAAAAGGCAAGGTTTCCTATTTCGCTAGGGAGGCAGCTTCAGTCTGCAAACAAAGGTAACACCTAAAGCATTTCCTGTCCTTCGAAAGGATTTCTTTATTTAATTCCACAGAGAAGAACAGAACTTAAAACTTGTCTTTTTTTTGGTTGAGTTTAAGAATGCAAAACTGAAACATTACAAAAATACAGAAGGAAAAAGAAGCAAGAAGTAAGGTGCCTGGTGTAGATAGGATTAAACATCATGTGGGTTTCTGAGATCATTTTGCTTACCATGTTGCTATGATTTTAACAATTTTAATCAACATTTAAGTGCCTGCCACAAGTGTGACTATTTGCAAAACAGTAACAACAGAACTGCCAAGTTAAGGTGAAAAGCAAAAACACAAGCCCCTAAATAATTACCAACACAACAGAGAATAACACCAGGCAACTACTAAGCCAGGCCAGCAGTACGCATTTGCTGCTGTGCCCAAAAAAGCTATCTAGGAAAAATTAATTATCTTAAACAAACGCGTGTTAACATGCTCATCTATCAAGCTTCCCACCATTCTTATAAAATAAGCCACTGCCTTTCATTCATGCAGTTTCAAAAAAAGAGGGAAAACCATCTGACATAGGAAACTGGTGCAGAAATGTCAAACTTCCATATTTTCTTTTCCTGAAGAAACAGAAACACTAAGGACCCAAGTAACACTCTGTACTCCCACAGGGCACAAGCACACCAGAAGCCAGCCAGCACTTTGTATCTGTCTATTTTGCCAGCAGAGACAAGGAACACAAGCTTTCCTTCAGCTGTGGCTCACGTAAGGGATGAGAAAGACATTTCTGCTTGAAACAGCAGATCCTGCAGATGCATGACACCCCAAAAAAGCACTGCAGCTAGAGCCACAGCACCCTCTTCTGAGGAAAGCGTGTTGCTCCCATTAAAAGGATTTTCTCAAAACATCTTTTAATGCTTCAAGTTCTTCCAGCTGCATCCAGTACGTCCTCCCGTGAGTATTACCCAGCTCAGAGATGCCCCCAGTTTTGGAAAGCTTAGTTACAAAATAATACACTTCCCAGCAATCAAAAAGTAGTTAAAATTGGTGAAAAGGTTTTTTCAAGAATACTACACAGAACCAACAGGTTACACCGCAAGTCAGACCCCTTTCATCTTCCTCCTGTTTCAGTATCCCATCTCTCAGCGCTAACTCATTCTCACCAAAACTCACTCCCTCTTCTGCACGTTCTTTTAAGAACAAACAGCAAATAACCATCAATCATACTTGGGCTCACTGAGCACTTTGCTAACTGGGCTAAGAACAGCATGACAGTAGACTCATGACAGTCTGACTTCATCTGTTGTTATGCTTTTACCATTACCATGTCACGGGTTTTTCGTTTGTTCAAGGGAGAAAGTAATCCAGCAGAGCACAGAGAAGTCCAGAGTTGTAGTCCAGCTCTTCATTTTACATTCCTAGTTTGATTTCTATATTGCACTATTTATACTTGCATACATAATTCCATTTGGACATGATGTTATGAATACGATGTAACATTAGATTTAGTTCAGAACCTTTAAAGGCTTCATGATTTATAGATAGACACAAAAAAGATTATGTTCCTAGCTTCTCGCTTATTTATAGACAGACACAAAAAAGATTATGTTCCTAGCTTCTTACTTCAACAGAAAAGAAAGGAACCCATTCCCCAAATCCCAAAGTAGTATTCAGTATCTTCTACAGCTAGAATCACCTGGATCTCTTCCCAAATGCTTCTGTGGACATCCTCCTTGGACACCACCGGAGCCAGGAGGCTGAGTTAGACAGACCTCAGACCCTAGCACAGCCAGCCTTGTCAGTGTGGATATTCAACAGAGAACAGTGTGTTACAGATTACACTGTGATTTGGATATCAGGTCCTGGATTCAGTGGCAGAGGCATTTCTAGTTCTACACTCCCAGTACCCGGCCAGTCCTGCACCATTAATCCACAGCATTAATCTCCATATCCTACCGGGCACACCCCAAGTAATCCCAGCCCCTGATGTGCTCCAACAGAACTAGAAAAGTTGGAAAAAGCAGAGTGGGAAGGATGAAGAGCAGCATGGAATCACTTCCACCTCAGGAAAAATCAGAGGTCGAGTTTCTCAGCCTGGAAGTGATATTCCAGGATACATTAGCACACACACACTGCTTTTTTCAGTTTCCTTAGACGGCTGGTAGCGGCCACCACCACAACAGAGACTGGGGGAAAATCAGCATGATAAAAATCAACACAACAGCTAGAGAAAGTGATGGTTACCCACAAACTCTCTACAGTCGTTTTACCCACTCACTCATTCTTTTACACATTTCATCTGCTCACATTTCCCACAGACACAGAAGAAGCGTATACCAAAGTGGTGTGGGCAGGAACACTTGAGTGCAGCACCAAGGACAAAGGATGACAGCTATCAAGGTCTCACCACGTCACTCATGTTCTTCCTGTCTGGCAACAATGAACTATGTTTTGGACAAATCTTTTACACTTTTCAGGAGTCAACAGTTATTTACAGGGTGGTCCTTTGCTCCAGACTCGTACTGCTGCCTCAATACATAGCAGACTGCTGCTCACTGTGCATCTCTGCATGTTTGTTTTCATGGCAGAGTAATGGGAAAACAAACAGCACACAAGGTATGATACAAGCCTGTTGCCCTCCTGCTGTTGTTCAGAAGCAGAGTCTGTTCTTGATGAACCATCTGTGCTCCGGGCTTATCAGAGTGCAGGCCTTGACAAGAACATCACGATCCCAAATTTTACTGCCAAGAACAGTGTCACAAAATCATATAATCGTTTAGGTTGGAAAAGATCTTAAAGATCATCAAGTCCAACCGTTAGCCTAGCACTGCCAAGCTACCCCTAACCCATGTCCCTCAGCACCACATCTACACGTCTTTAAAACACCTCCAGGGATGGTGACTCAACCACTTCCCTGGGCAGCCTGTTCCGGTCACTGACAACCCTTTCTGTGAGGAATTTTTTTCCCAATATCCTATCTAAACCTCCCCTAGCAAACTTGAAGCCATTTTGTCTTGTCTTATTGCTTGTTAATTGGGAGAAGAGACTGACCCTCACGTCACTACAGCCTCCTTTCAGGTAGTTATACGGAGCTACAAGGTCTTCCCTCAACATCTTCTTCTCCAGGCTGAACACCTCCAGTTTCCTCAGCTTCTCCTCGTCAGACCTGAGCTCTGGTTTTCCACATTAATACATGCCATTATTTCAGCCCCCGTCCTGCTGTTCCCGTTGACACCTCCACACGTGCATTTCTCCAGGTGTTTCATTCACACCAAGCTTCCTACTTCCCCCACAAATCCCCAGAGCACTGACCTGACAGGCCTTTGATCCGACCTGCTGAAATTGTTTTAATCAAAGATTCTCTACGGCTTCCCTGCCAGAGTACAGTTTTGTCCACAGACCTGTACCTCGCGTTCTATACAAGCAAAACTACTCGCACGTCTTCCAGATCGGATTTTTGTAGGGCTATGTTGGGGCGGGGGGGGAAGCCTAAGAACTACCCCCATTTCTGCGGGATGCCGACTGAGCAGGGAGAAGAAGCGAAACGAGAGACAAACAGGCGGAGGCGCGAGACAAACAGGCGGAGGCGCGCTGTGCACGGAGCCGGGATTTCAGGAAGGTAAGGCGCTGGGGAAGCATACCCCCCGGCCATGCCGAGAAGCCCAGCCAGGCCCCGCCACCTCAGAACCGCCCCCGGCCGCTGCCCCGGCCCGGCCTCCCCGCCACGCCCTCACCTGCCGGGGGCCGGAGGCCGCGGTACCGCCGCCCGGCCGCTCCTCCGTCTGCTGCGGGGGGGTGCCGGCATCCGTCGCTCCCGCCGGCGCGGTACCCCCGCACTGCCTGACCGCCAGCCGCCGCCAGGGCCGGAGCGCTGCCCGCGCCGCCGCCAGGCCCCAGCTCGGCGCCGCCATCACTGTCCGCGTGCGGGGCGGGGCGGCGCGTGAACCCCGACCCCGCGCGCACAGCTCCCCGGCACGCGGCGGGCGCAGGCGCACCGGGCGGGGCTGAGGCGGCGCGGCCGCCATCTTGTGTGAGGGAGCGTCCCTCAGGAGGAGCACCGCCGGCTGAGGGGGCCGCCCGGTGTCCGCTGCTGGGCTGCCGCTGAGGCGGGTCGCGGGGGTAGGACAGGGCAGGGAGAGCCGCCCCTGGCCGCGCCGTCCCGCCCCGCCGAAGGGCGAGCTCATGCGAGGCTGCAGCTGCAAGGCCGTGTGATGGGTTACAGAACCAACGATACGGCCTTAAAAACCTCGGCCTTAAAAAATATCATCCTAACCCACAACGCCCTACTCCGAACGAGACAACCCTTCTATTCATCAGTTAGATAAATAAAAAAAGAACCCATACAACAAAGGCCATGTTCGAGAAGGACCTGCCGTACATGGCATTGACCTTACAGAGGAAGAGCTCGGCTCTGGCTTTGTCATTCAGGTCTCCATTCCTTCCGTACAGGGTTGCTGTCAGAGGCTATTTTCTGAACTTCCCTCTGTAATCCAGGCAGTTCAGCTTCATGTAAGCCCCTGGAACCTCGGCCGAGTCTTCCAAGTTCACCTCTGCAGGTCCCCCCTCGAACAGCGCTGTGCATCAGCACTGCTTCCAAACCAAACTGAACGGGCTGTTTCAATTAGAAATAACCATTTGTGTAATCCTCCATATTCGCAGGACAATACATTCCTCACATACAGGTTTTTATTAAGCTTCTCACATGTAATTAAGCATATATTCTATATATTACATGTTAACGGGGTTGTTGGGACCCGAGTTTTTTTTCTCCCCAGACAGCTGTGGCAGTTGAAGTTTCATGGATTTCACACAAATGTTTCAAAACTTGTTTCCAGTTCTAATTACGGTGATAAACATTTGCCAAAAGTTCTAACCTTACTGACACCCTGTGCCAGAAACATACAAAACACAAGAAATCTGAAAAGCACAACAGGTAAAGCAACACGTAGGAGAACAGACCCTGCGGGAGAGCTATGCTGCGGTACCACACGGTGCACCTCTCACAACAGGTTTCTGGAGTCTTGAACAGGAATAGGAGTGCAAGTGGTACAGGTTTTTCACACATAAAAAAAAATATGAAGAATGCATAGCAGATGTTTTCAATGGTCAGCCTAGAAGGGAAACAACAGTAGCATTTGAGAGCAATTCTCCTCATGCTTAAAAAAGAACCACTTCTGTGCTCAGGCTTATTCTTACAGCCCATGCTTTGTTAGTGTAAGTGGGACACCACCATGTGTGAATTAAGATGAATCTATTCATGACTGATCAAAAGTTCAGAAGAGCATCTTACCACATTAACATCAGGTACAAAAAAACAAGACTGAAAACGTTATTTTAACTGAACCAAACCAGTACTACTGGGCACCTTGCTTCCATTTGCAACGGTCAGAAGTCTCCTAGATGGATAATCCACAGACAAATCATCAAGTTTTAGATGGTATCTATTACCCTATCCGCATCTGTTGTATGAGGAACTGGCTCATAAGACAGCATGCTCCTACCCGTATGTAATTCCCCCATGAATAACTTGTTTAAAGCCTGCTGAAGTAGAAATCCTTTCTTTGGCTGGAAGTGATCCTCACAGTCTGGTGTCCCCCGTGCTGGCAACACTTAACTGAAATAATCACAAGGGAGTGAAATAACAAGCTTCATTTTGGCAGCAGCAGTAGATTCATAATGATTCAGTTGAATAGTAGATATAGATTCAAAAGAAGTTGTGTATCCACAGTATACATACAGTATAATTAACTTCTCAAAAGAGTTTTTTTCATTGCTATATTTTAAAGGTTGCCTTCAAATTACAGATAAGTCCTTTACATGCTTGAAAGGCATAAAAATTCCCCTTCCCACACAAAACCCTAAACAATGTATTTTAGTTTCAAAAATATTTTGAACCCACAAACAAGCCTGGTATCAGTTAATCTGGTAAAATAGCTAAGTGCTAAATAAAAGCACATCTGGTGGAAAGAGCGCAAAGAATGTTACAAGTGTGCTTAGTTTTTGCTTGCAGCATCTGGCAGTGGGTAGCAGGACAGAGGCAGGGATCTCAGTGGGTCTCCTCCTGTGTCTGTTCTGCGATAGCTTCTGTGGCACTGGCATTGGCAGCAGAGTTAAGAACATCTCCGAAGTCTCCACTGGCAGGTTTGCTTCCTCCAACCTTAGACTAGAACACAGAGAGAGAGCAGTTACCTGGCATATCAAACATGCTTAACTGCATAAAACCAGCACCTCCACATGAGAAAGTTTAATAACTCTTTTCAGCAGAGCAGCTTTTCCAGGACCGGGCTACCCCCACAGCACTCGAAAGACAAGTCTTTAAGCATCACGTGGAACACAATCACCAGCAGCAGACTCACACAGCAGTCTCCCTTTGACTTCAAGGCAACAAAAGCATGCAGCAGCCCTGATTCCAGGGAGTCTGAAGGTTGACACACCCTCCGTTAAAAGCAGATATACAGGTAAGCAGCCTTTCAAACCATTTAGACTTTGAAAGATTCCCAGTTAAAACTCACTTCTGTATTGCTCAAGAAAGAACCTTGAACAGTTTTCAATCTCAACAGCAATTCCTGAGATCTTTAGTGGAGCATAGCAACTATTTTACTTTCTCCAGGTGATGTGTTTGCCTTTTCATTTCCCTCTACAGTATATATCCTGTGGGATGGCAGGAGTGTTAATGCCAATTAGTTTGCAAGAGAATGCCTAGTTCCCCATGCTATCACTTGCATGTTTCTTCATCCAACCCAGTGTACTCACAGAAAAGTGAAATCTGGTTCCAGTTACATCGATTAGTTATTTTTAAAGGTATTATTATTTTTTTTTAATCTGGAGAAGCTATTAATGGTTGTTTCTGGCACTTGAAGCTTTTGTGAGTAAATTATAAATTAAGGTACAAAGGCCTTGGATATTTTATGCCAGAAATAAGAGAAACAGCCCAAGCTATTCTCCTGTGTAGGATACTAGTCCTTAGGAAGGCATGGAAATAAAAGCCTAGCCAATTTTGGATACATAATACCAGGTACGTTGTATAGCTGTTTGCACAAGTTAGCTAGCTGGTAGTTCTAGTTAAAGGCATCCTCCTGTAAGAGGTGCAGGAAGCCCATTTTTTATTCTCAAGTCATTATGCAGAGAAACAATTTCCACAGTACTTAAAAAGACGTAATCTAAGCACCTTCAAGAATTCACCAACAACTAGAGAACGGGCTGCCCAGAATCCACTTCAGTCTTTTTTCCACATCTACAGCTCCACAATCACAAAGGTGTTTTGGTAATGCTTACCTTTAAGTTTTCAACTTTTTCCTCAAAGGATTTGAAAGTAGGAGAATTTCTAGGAGAAAAAAAAAAAAAAAAAGGAATCACAGACTTAAAAACATATCTGGTTAGTCTATAAATATCAAAAAACAAGCAGACAGTTGCTTTTTGCAACGTCAGCAGGAGTTTGGTTTGTTTGGAGCTCTTCCCTCGGTTTAAGGGTAGCCTGAAAATAGTTTAGATCTGGATCTCCCCGAGTACTAAAAAACTAAAACACACTGAAGTTGTAGCTCATTTATATCTTTGGCAACTGAGCTTTGCCAGGCTTAGTGATAGGATCTTTCATCACAACATGGGAGAACTAGCAAGTGTTTTAGGTTTAGCTTATTATTCCCAGTGATTTCAAAGAGAAAAGCTTGCTCATCCCTTCTGGTTAGCCTAGTACATTATTGCTGAAGAAAGCTTGTCATCAGAGGTTTTTTTTCACTTGTTATAGGAAAACTAGTTTAATTTAATAGGCTGTGTGTTCAATTAACAAAGCGTGGTTCACAGTGGCATTTTCTGCTAACACATTACATTTATGGGAGACTCCCCCTTGCCTTGTAAGTGCTGGAGACAGCTGTGATTATGAATGTTAAGTTCTGCATATGAAGAGCAGGACAGCTTGGGATTTTCAGTGCTGAGGGCCAGTGTAGTATTTATTACAGTCACAAGAGTGGCTTAGTGCTCCAAGTAGCTGTCACTGCAATTTGAAAATTTCTGCAATAGCTTGTACACCTCTTTTTCCCTGCCTCTATGCAGGATGGAAAACACCTGCCTGCAGCAGACGTAGCCTAATAATTTGTAGCAGGCTCAAAAACAAATTATAAAGATGAAAGACAGAAGGTTTTTTTTCCAAAAGAGATCTTAAGCTTCCCACCCCGCATTGTTTGGTATTTGTGTAGGTCACCCACTCTTAGCTGCACTCTTTCATTTGGGAAAGCACACAGTGACATATGTATATATCAAACCAGACTCTCAGGAGATGGAGGGACACAGTGCCAAGCAAGGGAAGAGAAAAGGCAAGCACTCTGAGTCAGCAAGAAGCTTTTTGTGAAACCACAGTATTTTTTACTCATTTTCATTGTCCTAAAACAGATGCCAAGCTAGTGCCTTTAAAACTTGTAATCATTTAATAACATTACATTTCTACCAGGCAGGGAAAAGTTGTTCTTGTTCTCCAAACAGCAGGTCATTCCGGATGTGCAATAACCACCACCATTAAGCAGAAATAGAACAAATTTTATCCTATATGTTAGTACAAGAAACCCATTACAAAGTTGGGTGGGTTTTTTAGTTTTAAATCTATGTTAGTTGACTTAAGTTCAAATTCATTGATTCCACACATGAAAAGAAATAGACCCAAGAGCTGGATTATGCATACATTACCTCATAATAGGCATGCTAATTGAATGTTGTATGGAGCGTATACTAAATGCCAGCATTAAGAAAAAAGAAAGCGAGAAGTTAGTTTAAGTGATAGACTGAGAAGAAATTAGCTTAGAGAGCTGACTTCTGGGTACTATCTTTGGTAAATAGCTGAACAGTCTTATAAAGTAAAGTCTTTGTTTTGCTTTTTTAAATTGCGTAGCCATGCACACATACCAGTACAACAGAGCAAAAGCTGCAACACCTTATTTTCCTTTTTAGAAAGACTGAAGTGCCATGCGTGTTAGTATCTGTTCTGCTTACTGCAACAGTCTACCTACTGGGTAAGTTTCTCAAGCAACGAGGGACATGCTGCATTTACAGTTTTGGCAATATCAAGTAGAAAGTGAGCGCTCAAAAGTCTTATCAATCAACTAATCTTCCTACTGAAAGAATTATTGCTACATTCAGAAGGTTTCCATTTCAACTCAGTGTAAGATTTCCATACTCATCAATACAAATTATCTACTCGTTAATATAAATTATGTAGTGAGAGCAGTCATATCAATCTATATTCAAGGTCAGGTTTAGGCTGGGGGCAAGGATAAAGCCCTAGCCTCAACCCTGTTCTGAAATTCATGGAAGGTTTCTGTAACCTGCAGGCATTACTCTACAGTTACTGTTTGCTTAGTGACAACACACACCTACTCTAGAAGGTGCCTGGATGCAGATTAAGGAACTCCCAAATAACTTCAAGACCATCTGAAATCTAATTTAGTTCCACATTCTAGAAGAATCCTTGTTTACTCTTGATACACATTAGTCTCGTGTTAAAAGTTTCTTGTCAAATACCACAATAGTAAGTCAGAAAAACTGATGATCCCATTTTTTTTGTAACTATATTTGGAATGTTGAATTTTGACTGGGCTTTATATCTTTCAAGGGAATACTTTCCAGGCAATAGGGCTTTATGATATCTTTCAAGGGAATACTTTCCAGGCAATTGCTGGGGGGTGGGGAGAGGGAGGAGAGGGATGACAAAAAACAAACAAGCAAACAAAACACACACAGTAACAACAAAAACAACCCTGTCACATTTGATGCACCTCCAAAACTTCAGTTAGGATTGTACCACAATGGAAGATATGTTCACAGAAGCAAAAAAGTTCAATATTCATTGTAGATTAAATTTTAAGAGATTCTTTTGGGAGGCTCGTCAGTAGAATACAGTGACAGGAAAAAAACTAGATGCGAAAAAACGTCCCTGATGGCTGGGATCCCTTAAGGCAGCCTGACAGCCGAAGGCTGGTCTGTAGGTACAGCGAACTGGGAGCCAGATATGCAAAGGCTGTATGTTGTCCTGACATATGTCAGTAACGTGTGGCCATGTTTCATCCCTGTCCCCAAACCCATTTCTGCTGGTTTTCATCTTCATGAATGGTTTGGCTTCCACAAGCTTTTCCAGAGCACTTAGAGACCACTTCCAGAGCTGGTTGTCTTCTGACGCTCTTGTGATGTGGATTACTGAAAGTTCTGGTCTTGCTATATGCCAAGTTTTAGTACAGAACGAGGCTGGTATGAACTAGTTCTCTTTGTCCAGGTGTGCTCAGCCACTTCCCCTCATCCTCCAAGAAGTGCCTCTCTCTGCATGAAGTTTAAGGCTGAAGAGAGTGATAGTTACCTTTTATTCTCCTTACATATTTACAACCTGTAGACCTGCCCACAAAGAAAAGCAACAACCTATGGTGAGGGAACTGGGCATGTTGAGTTTGGAGAAGAGGAGGCTGAGGGGAGACCTCATTGCCCTCTCCAGCTCCCTGAAAGGAGGGGGGAGAGAGGTGGGGGTTGGCCTCTTCTCCCAAGGGAATAATGGCAGGAGCAGAGGAAATGGTCTGAAGTTGGGGCAGGGGAGGTTTAGATGAGATCTTGGGAAGAATGACTTTCCTGAGAGGGTGGTCAGGCACTGGAAGGGCCTGCCCAGGGAGGTGGTGGAGTCACCATCCCTGGAGGGATTTAAGAAACGTGTAGATGTGGCACTTCAGGGCATGCTCTATTCCCTGAGATTCTTGGGGTGTTTTGTGTGTGTGTGGTTGGACTTGGTGATCTCAGAAGTCCTTTCCAACCATGACAATTCTGTGATTCTGTGTATTGCAGATCTTTTAACAAGCGCCTACAGAAGTTTAGTCTCATAGACATCATTTAACAGAAGAACTATTCATACATCCATGAAGGATTTACTTGCTGTTGTACAATACACTTTTGTATACTCATTATCCAATTTGTAAGATGTCACCATAAGACAGCGTAAAGTTTTATCACAGCATGATCTGGTTTGCAAGAGAACTGGATTAAATAAGTGCAGTGGATATTTTTTTAACATCAAATCACCTGTTCTTCAAGAAGTGCAAAGAAGCACGATTAAGCCTTGAAAAGCTTTATAAAGAAGAGAACTTGTATTTCTTTCCAGAAAAGACAAAATGCCCCATCAAAGCACTTACTCAACTAGGCCATCAGGTTGGGTGGTTTGCAGAAGAGAAGCAAACTTGTGAGTTTTTAAACTTGTTTATTTACAATGCTCACAAGCAAACGCCATAGCTTAAAAAAAAATATAAAACCAAAAAAAAGGCACAAGAAGTTGCTCTCCAGCCTTCCATGTATTCTGTATTCCATGAAAAGCTTTCTTATCCTTTACATGATTATTTTTATAGCTAGTACATTGCCTCACATCTCAAAAATGCACAAGGAGTCCCTGCCTGGAAAACACAGGCTTAAGAGTGCATAAACACTAGTTAACTTCCTTTTATTAATAGTTAGGTTTCCAGCTGATATGCTGATAAATGATGATATCTAGGAGTCCACGATCATATCAGATTTTCAAAGCAAGTGAAGAAAATTATTTTGGAATCTCAGACCAGGACAAAGATGAGGACTTCTGCTCCATAATATGGATGCAGTGCAAGAGGAGCTAAGTGCAAAGCCAGGATTGCTTAGGAAGTTTGTAGAGCGCTGTATCTTGGTACTCCTGCTGTTTTGCACATCATACTGATGTTGCCTACACAAGGATAGTAGCTCATCAGAAGTTCCAAGACGTTCTTATAATAGAGACTAAAGCTATTCAGAGAAACCTAAGAAGGAACAGAGTTCATTTTCAGCATAACAAAAAGCACAGGAAACAAACATGAAAAGAAAGCAATAATGCACTGGCTTTGCATTACTAATCACCTCACTTCCTATTTCAGTACTTTCCAAGTTCACAGCTCCACCAGCTGCCTTATTCCCTCTCACAACTCCCTCCAAAATCACTTTGCAGTGCAAGAATGCAGACCTGCACGTGATGTTTGCTGCATGGAACATGTGGAAATAGTCCAGTGGAGGAAATCCTGCCATTACAGCTGAGAAGTCCCTAAGCTAAAACAAGAAAAGCAAAGCCCCATTGAAGAAGCCACATAAGAGCTTAAGAATAAAAATGCACCTGGGTATTCAGTATTTGTTCAAGTAAGCATCAGTCCCATCGATTCTCACTTCCAGGAAAAAACTTGGGCATGGAAAATTTTCTGAAGGTCAGACTTGTGCAGTCTTAAACATAGACACCACCCGAACAGTCCCATAACCCTGAGACCTGAATTCACTGCTTGAATCCCACATGAACTTGGTCCTCATGAAAGCCAAACACTCAAAGGTTTTGCATCTCCTATTTATGTGCAACTAAGATCTTGAACAGCACTAATTCTTCCCCTTTGTTTTTTAAACCCAGCTGCTCCTAAATTTGTAACTAGACCTTGAATTTCCATTGCCATGATTCTCCCCAAGAAGCACACCAACAGCGTGGACTGGCCCCGTTACACTCCCTTCCAGTGGCCCAGTTTCTGATAGAGAGTATTTGACACCCACGTAGCCACTAGCTCTTCTTTTGAGGTATTAAATCCCTGGGGCGAGGAGAGAGCTATTGGTCTGCACTTGTCCTTATCAAATGCAATTGTCTAATACTAGTAGGGGAACACCATAGCCTGAACATTGAATATTTGCTGAGCCTAGGCAGATAAAAGGCATTGCAGACAAGGTAACTGAAATACTCAGTGTCTGCAGCTGCTAAAATAATCAACTCAAAGATAAGGGCTGTTTCACTGGACAAACTATGACCAGAGAATGCATAAACCGTTTTACATTTAGATTCTAGTGATTTCATTAGAGTCGCAACGCTAAACAACCATTGGAATAGACACAAAAAAGGGAAATTTTCTACTCTGTCAAGGCAAAACACTGTGCAGACAGAGAGAAGGAGGAATTCTGCATGCCATTGACCTCAAAACCACATTCTGTCTTTTTATTAAAAAAAGTGCAGAATGACTTTAACAGATGTCTGTCTTTGAAGGAAGAGAGACTAATTGATTATTATGTATTCTCAAGATTCCATGGTCTGGGATAGTTACCAGATGAATATGAAGAAACATCTTTCCTGACATTAAAAGCGCTTCAGTTTTACATTAACTAACACTGGAGAAAAAAAAAATTACCTTTTACAGACAAAACTTATTTAAAGATTTTAATGGAGACACTCTGACTACATGCTTCCTTACCTAAAGGAATGTGAAAATGCCTGTAGCCTGCACAATGCCAGAGTCAGCATTAAAAAGAGAAAGGAAGTTCTGATAAATCTGAAGAAAAATATGTAACTGTGAAACTGTACCTAAAAGTGTTTTCTCACTAGACTTCAAAAAGCAAGAAAGAGGTTAATGGCAGCACTTTGAAACACATGGCTGATTTTATTACACTGCAGCAATATTATGTTAGAATGTGTGACTTTTTATTTATCCAATAGCTGGAAAAATAAGTTTTATCCACTATTCACAAGTTACAAGCAGAGGTGAGTGGTTGCATATATTCCAGTAGTAAACGTTTTATAATAAAACAAAGAACTGTAAGCTAAATAGATTATTGGATTGCATCCAAGAAGAGTTCTGCATGCAGCCAGCAACAATGCTAAAAATGACAACCAAACTTACCTAATTTGCATGAAAGGCTGTGTGTCATTAGACACAAAGTCAAAATATATTGTATGCCAATATTTAAGAATTAAAAAGTGCCAATAGTCTATTAAAAAGGTAATAAAATCAAGCCACTGCTATGACGTAGAACAGCTTACAGAGAAATAAAACACACCTGAAAGGGATCCACACACAAGACCAAAAAACCAAGCCAACAAAAAAGCCAACAACAAAACCAGACCACAAACCTTTACAGACAGTAGTAGTTTAAATGTAGTGTTGCACGAGCTGAGAAAGTCAGAGAGCAGAAATGACACTGCAGTGTGCATCACACAGTGGCAGAGACTCTGCCGCCTGCAATCCTGCCAAAAAAACCCCCAGCAGTGGCAGGGGAGGTCACAGCACACACTGCTTCTCTTGCACGTATCGAACACACACCCCAGGACTCCTCTGCATCAGTGAGGACATACAAGCAGGTTTTGCAGCAAGTCACACAGCTCTCCTAGAACACATGCTGAGGGCTCTTGATAGATAAACTGTTGGCAGTGCTAGGTGTGTTAACAGCATACATTCATTCCAGTGATCTCCTGCTTAGATCAAAAATGCAACTGCTTGGGAACAGCAAAAGAAACCTACCTGACATCTTCAAGCTTCTTGGTTATGACTGAGCCAACAGTTGAAAAAGCAGCAGAAGCCTTCTGACCAGCCTGAGAAAGAGTTTCTGATGTTTTCTTGTATCTGTGTTCAAACAAAATTCACCCTGTAGTTATTTTAATACAACACATAAGAAACATTTTAGCATATGCAAATTTGTATGAAACCCAGAGGTATGCTTCAACTTTGGGGTCAGGCAGACAAGCTACTTTTAAGAGATTGTTTTGAGTCAATGCAGTCCCTTCTGACTCCAGCATCCCTACCACCTCAGACTCCAGATGAGCTTCACCAACATGCTCCTACTAACCACCCCCGGGACAGATGCTGTCTGCTACTGTAGGACTTAAAAAAAAATAATACCAAAACAACCCAATAAAACACCACCGTGCATGCACACTGAAAAAGATCAGAGGTTTTGTCAATAAACTTCACCATAAGAAGTTTGAGGTACATCCTCACACATTCTGTGTAGTCATTAACTGCAGAAGGCATTTCACTCCAGACCTTAAGCTAATAGCTGTGTTTGGCAAGAACATTAACTGTGACTTTGCACTCTTCCTGCATGAGCTCAATTTACAACAGTTTTTCAGGCTGGAAAAGAAGGGTATTCTGGTGGCCTTAGGACACCTTGGTATCTCAGTGACGGTGTCCCAGGTCTGTCAGATAAAAAGTGTATTTGAATTGCCCATATTATGGCCAACCATTCTTATTTCGCATGAGACGATATGGCTAAGAGTGGCCTCCTTGAAAGAAATCTATGATGATAACAGCCTCCCAGGTCTGTCAGATAAAAAGTGTCTTTGAATTGCCCATATTATGGCCATTCTTATTTCACATGAGACGATATGGCTAATAGTGGCCTCCTTGAAAGAAATCTATGATGATTTATTCAGATAAGTTTTAGTGCAACTTAACTTTGCGTTATCTACAGTCATCTCACTTCAAACAGAGGGTTTAGACATGACAAGAACTACGTAGTTTTCATCTCAACAGCTAAGAGAATCACTGTGAACTGATACATACGCTGTAGTTGATGTCACATCTTGCCAGCTTTTGGTGATGTTCTGCCTTAGTTCCTGTAATGAGTTCATTCCCAGCTTTCTCTTGATCTCTGCTAGATGCTTCTCTTTGGCAGCTAGCACTTGAGAGAGCGTCTGGATCTCCTCTTCCACCTGTGGCAGCAGAGTTGATGACATCATGAGAACCCGACAAGTTAACAAGTGATACACGCTGCCATTTAACTAGGTATTTATTAGAACAACGACAAATGGAAGGGCTAACACATTTTTAACATTGCCTCACGGTTGTTTCTAAATACTAAAAGGGAATTCCAACATAGTTTACATCAAGAGCTAGTGAGAAAGTAAACTACCTGCAGCTGGCTCTGTTACGGGAAGGTACACAAGGAAGTTGGGAACTAAAAGACTATACAGTTAGAAATCATTACCTTTAGACAACATTAGCCTACGTGAAGCTGGAAGATTAGTCAAACCTGGGACAGTTGCCAAGCCTGTATTCTCCTTCCATGGCAGAAGAAAATACCAATGTATGACCAGTATCAGGAAGCTTAGAGCACGCCTGATCAGCACACAAGTTTTGTCTCCTTGCTTGGACAAAAAGGTTCTTTTTTGGCTTAAGCCAGTGACTGCAGGCTGGATCCGGGCACAGGAGCGCCTTCCCCACAGCAGGGGTGGAAATGGGAGCAGACTGAGCAGTTTAAACCAAACCCCCCCAAATCCACAAAAAAAAACCAAAAAACCCAAACCCCACAAAAAAACCCAAACACAAAACTCTAGTGCAACTTAACTTTGTGTTATCTACAGTCATCTCACTTCAAACAAACAGAGGGTTTAGACATGACAAGAACTACGTAGTTTTCATCTCAACAGCTAAGAGAATCACTGTGAACTGATACATACGCTGTAGTTGATGTCACATCTTGCCAGCTTTTGGTGATGTTCTGCCTTAGTTCCTGCAATGAGTTCATTCCCAGCTTTCTCTTGATTTCTGCTAGATGCTTCTCTTTGGCAGCTAGCACTTGAGAGAGCGTCTGGATCTCCTCTTCCACCTGTGGCAGCAGAGTTGATGACATCATGAGAACCCGACAAGTTAACAAGTGATACACGCTGCCATTTAACTAGGTATTTATTAGAACAACGACAAATGGAAGGGCTAACACATTTTTAACATTGCCTCACGGTTGTTTCTAAATACTAAAAGGGAATTCCAACATAGTTTACATCAAGAGCTAGTGAGAAAGTAATCTACCTGCAGCTGGCTCTGTTACGGGAAGGTACACAAGGAAGTTGGGAACTAAAAGACTATACAGTTAGAAATCATTACCTTTAGACAACATTAGCCTACGTGAAGCTGGAAGATTAGTCAAACCTGGGACAGTTGCCAAGCCTGTATTCTCCTTCCATGGCAGAAGAAAATACCAATGTATGACCAGTATCAGGAAGCTTAGAGCACGCCTGATCAGCACACAAGTTTTGTCTCCTTGCTTGGACAAAAAGGTTCTTTTTTGGCTTAAGCCAGTGACTGCAGGCTGGATCCGGGCACAGGAGCGCCTTCCCCACAGCAGGGGTGGAAATGGGAGCAGACTGAGCAGTTTACAACAAACCCCCCCAAATTCACAAAAACAAAAAAACCAAACCCCACAAAAAAACCCAAACACAAAACTAAAATAAAATGCCCCACAAAAACAAACAAACAAAAAAAAAACACCCACATAAACACAGCACCTGTTCAGCAACTAGAAACCTGCATTGTTTGTATACTTCTCTCACAGAAACACAACTAGATCATGATCAGAGATGTCAAAATTGTTTCACAATGCCATTCTGTGGGCTATAGAGATGCGACAGAGGCCTTAAGGCCATATGTACAAAGGTGAAGGCACACATCACACCCTACTGCCTCAGCCAGACTGCATTTAGAGTATCGGGCTGCCCACTCATTTAAGCTCCTTTAAGGCTTCAGAGTATTGGGCTGCCCACTCATTTAAGCTCCTTTAAGGAAATACCGGTATCTTCAATGCACCTTTGTTTTGGATACCTGTCCAAAGTCCAGCGTGATGTACCCTAGCAGGACCAGATCTCCCTCACCATCTTCAGCTGATTGGTTTGGCATGAAATACTCACGACTACCAAAACCAAGACTGCATTAAATATGTTTATTTCACAGCTACCCTTCATTTGCCAACCTTAGGCTTAAGTTAGGGTCTTTTATTAGGGTCACATACAGCTACAAAAGAAAAAAAGACTCACGACTCAATACAGCTTGACTTTGACAACTTTTGAAATGCATTTATCAGGCTTGAATATTTGACCGTCCTTCAAAAAGTGCTATTTTAACTTGCTCTTAAAAAAACAATTCTGCTATATGAACTATGGACAGGAATAGTTACATAGTTAGACATTAGCAAAAAAGATGGATATTACTACAAAGCATCCTTCATGGAAACAACAGCTTTAGTTACACCACACCACTTGAGACAATACTTGGTTTTGGCTTCCAACCATATTTTCATTGACAGTTTATTTACCTCCTCCTCACTTGAGGCAAAAAACCCCAACAGTTAGGCATTTATGCATCTTGGTTTAAGATCTGTACACTCGGCACTTCTAGTTTAATTCCCCCTAGCTAGAACTGGCTGTTCTTTTCTCCTGGACACCTTCCCTTGCCCTCCCCACAATACAGGAGTGCCGTACCTGGCTTTAGACTCTCACAGGATAGATATGCAAAGCATTAACTGTATGGTCAAAGACAGCATTATCCCAGATTTTCATTCTCAGAAGCAGTTTAAGAGCTATTTGCAAGAGGTTTACCTTAGCAAGCTCTTTCCGTAGCTCATCCTGTTCTTCTTCTGTGAGCGTTTCTGCCATGCCGACGGTAGCAGCAGCATCCTCTCCAACCTCAGGTAGAGAGTCACTTCTCAGCAGCCCTTGAGAGGAATAAACCATTGAAAGTCAGATCATCACGTGTCTGCCTGACAGCAGTTAATGCTAATACACAGCCTTTGTGTGCACCGCACAAAGAAAACTGAGGAGAGGACACCAAAGTCACACTCCAAGAGTACTACAGCATCCAGGAGACCAGAGGGATTTTACTGGCTGTTTTGCTCTATCAAGTTGTATTAAACCTCAATATAATTGCAACTGCTACTCTAATAGGAGACCAGGAACGCGTTGAGGACCACAGATCCCCCTACTCTAACAGAAGGCAAGGCGCAGAGCACTGCATCCCAACCAGTGATTCCTGCACAGCCTCTGCTCAGCAGTCCATGCACTTTGTGCTCTCTCTCTCCTACGTGCGGCACACAAACTCTGGAAGCACTGGAGGTCCTCAGGACCAAGGCAGAGGCTCCCTCCCTCACTGCTCTACATGTGGCACAGAAGCTCTGGAAGCACTGGAGGTCCTCAAGACCAAGGCAGAGGCTCCCTCCCTCACTGCTTCCATCAGATTTTTAAAAATGCCCATTCTCAGCATACTAGGGGCGGTCATGGTGATGAGCAAGCTCAGCAACAGCAGAGAAAAGGGTTGTGCTGCAAGTGCTGACTCTTCCCTCAAACTCTGTCCCCAATAACTGGCACCACTGTAGCTAGAAAGTCACAGACACGATGGAACTAGAGGAAAGCTGCTGTTCTGCACCTGGATATTAGGGCAGATACAAAGCCTGGAGAAGGAGCTCGGGAGCAAAAGGCTTTCACTGCAGAGGAAGCGGTGGAGTGCTGGGAAGGGACTGGTGAGGATGTGCATCCACTCACACTGCTGCCTCTTCTCCTTCCAAACCCAGGAACCAAAACTCTGCCCAACTCCTCTCTATAAATACCCAACATCCCAATGGTCTTCCTCAACTTTTGCCTTCACAGCTTCAGGGAGAGGAAGAACAGTATTATTTGTATTACTGTGATGCACCCACTTTAAAGATTCCTTTATTCTTAAGTCCTTAGTTCTTTCTCTAAGATCACTTTAAACACCTTTTAATGCGACAAACAGATCTTCCAGCAAAAGATTTCCCATTCTGAATTTTTGTAGCTGACACTTAGACATACGGTTTGCCAGAATTCAGGAATCCTGTTCTAATTTGCAAAGAGAACAGTTTGCAGAAATACTGCATGCTGGACTGGTTGTGGATTCCCAGAACTAATTCTCTATTCAAATGGTAAAATAGCTTTATAGATAGTAAAAAAAATATATATATCTTAAAGTAGAAGAAAAAAAAAACAGGAAGACTGATGGTTTCTAAGCAGAGAGGGCGAGAATGTGTGTATGTATATAACCAGGACTGATGGTTTCTAAGGAGAGAGGGCGAGAATGTGTGTATGTATATAAATATGTAATTCAGACAAGATGAGAACATATTAAGTAATGTTCCCTTACTAGCCACTATAGTAATTAAGCAGATAAAATTCCATCCTCATTTCAGCAGCTTCTGATACCACTGCACAATACCATTTGGTCTGGGAATCCAGAAACTCATTAATGTGTAATGAGACCACCACTATGATTTTGTCGTGAGGCTTCATATCAAATAGCTACATCGCAATCAACTGAAAAGTCAGGGAAAAAAGGATTCTGCGAGTCTGTAATTAGTTTTAAGTATTCTATACTTAAAACATGCTCCTTGCAGCTGTCAAGCATCAGAAAAGAAGAGGCCATGTCCTCCTTCCTCCTCAAGTTACTGAACTCAGGTAAAGCTCAATTCCACAAATTCTTTCCAAACCAGTATGTTTTCTGTCTGCATTAGTGTCCAGAATGCTTGTCCTCTAGAAACGCACTGCTACGTGGGAAGAGCATCTGTACATGGTAAGTTACCACGGAGTACACTGAGAAGGAAGCACACAGAAAGCAACCGAAACCCCATTCAGCATTTATTTATGAAATCTATACCATGTTTTCCCAGAGATTTACGTCTCTAGATCTCTTCTACACAAATATAATGTAGTTCCTACAGGTTTCCCAATATGCTATTTTCTGGCAGGAATCTAGGACAGAAAAAAGTTTGAGTCTACTACCCAAGCCAAAGCACAGCATGACAGCACCAACATAAAAAAAAAAAAAAAAGATTACAGCTCATGTCACAATCAGATAATTTTTGTTATATATATCAACATATTTCCTTAACATCAGTGAAGAACTCAATACCTTTTTGTCAAATTGCTTTTTATCCTATTAATTACATATGCCTATACTGAAAAAACCTAATAATTTAAACTGCATTTTCCCCTGACGCTCTATGATCCAAAGTACTTTAGTGTCCAACTCCTGACCTCGTTGTCCATCTGCAGCCCCTTCAGAGCCCACAGAGCCTGCTGCTGCTAAAGCCATTTCAGAAAGTTTGCAAGTACCAAGGACCAGGCCACTCCAAGAGCATTAGCAGATCCAGCTGAAAGTCTGTTCAATCTGGTTATGAAGAGTCATCTGGATTATCTCACCAAAAATAGATCAGTTGAATCCAGCAGCAGGGAAACGTGCTGGACTGTCTCCTGCAGCAATTGCTTCTGTTTTAGGAATGTACCTTCTTTTTGGAAAACTGGTGTTTTATGGAACTTTGTGCTGCTCGTTGCCTACATTGAACTTAAGACACGATGCTAAGGGGGCGATTTCTCGTCCCCTTCCCATTTCTACATCTTTCAGTAAAACTGGCAGTCACTGCTACTCGGAGTCCTCCATACCTCACCCTGGACATCTAACCATGCCGCCTTCTCCTCACCTTCTGCTCCCCTCCCATTTATTACTTTTTCTTTAGCTCCATTTGTAGTACACAAACACCTTCCCATCAGTGCCTATTCTGGTACCTCCCCTCTCATCCCCTGTTTCTGTTCCCCTCTCCGTGTCCATCTGTGCTAGGTGAAGGCCATGCTAGGCAGCCTGACCAAGACGCAGATGCCTACAGAGATAACAACCCACAGACCTCCACGATGGCGTGGCTACAACCCAAACATAGCCCATAAATTAGGGCTGACAGACAGTAAGATCCTGGCTTCGAGCAAACTTGGTAAGGAAAGGTGCACAGCCCACCTTAGATATCTTTGTAGGGTGTAGGGCAAGAAAGCAGGGAAATACCAGTCATCTAGCAGATGGAAATACTTAGCTCTGTCCATTATTACGAGAGCACTTCTCACTTGTGGTCTTCTCTGCTCACCAGCAGAACTGTTGTTATTGGCTTCCAACTTTCATTACGTTAGTTCTCTTGCATCTTTAGAGTTACAAAGGACTTAAGATTCGGTCGCTTGGTACTCTGCTATAACCAAGTTTACCTGAGCACTTCATGCCTCTCAAAGTGTAAAAATTCTGTTGGGGTGGAAAAAAAAGGAAAGACCTACCTAGTATTGAAAAATCTTACCTAGTTTTAAGGCCAGATTTTAGGTGTCTGTATTTCTGAGATTAACATATTATCCTACCAGTTTATTAGCTCTACTTAAATGAACCAAATAAAGACCTGTAGAAGTTAGTTGATTAGGATTCCACAGACCACATTCAGGGAAACGGGACCCAAGCCCTTACTGTTCTGCCAGGGAAAGCAACGCGTTAGAGTTGCATTGCTCTGCTCAGCCAACACTCAGGTTTTACAGTTTATGGGTTGCTTTGGTTGGTTTCAACACAAGTTTGTGCTCTATTTTGACCAGAAGTTCCTACCTCACCAACACTCAGGTTTTATGGTTTATGGTTTGCTTTGGTTGGTTTCAACACAAGTTCGTGCTCTATTTTGACCAGAAGTTCCTACCTCTTTCTGGCCTGAATTCAGAGATTAGCAGTAAACATGAGCAGTTTAAGGAAGTGCTGGTCATTTCAGCTGAGCAGCCTTCGGGGTGGGGAAGGGTTAGTCTTCTCAAAGCTTTATCTTTAGACAGATATATTCTGTGTCAGACACTCAGAATGAGCATTTTGGCTATCGCTATGCAGCTGGCAAAGCTAAAGAGAACAGGCACTTGTCAGAGTTCGGGAGAACAAGCTGTTACAAGATTATAAGATCACTCCGACATTTGAGTAATGCACAGTGCAATATATAAGAAAGATCAAATGTAAGTGCTTCCCATTTATCTCAGTGAAAACGCCAAAGCGAGACATTTTTCTCTAACTCAGGGAAGAAAGTTCTTGGGCTTCTCCCAAACACTAATCATATTTTCATTCAAAGTGAACAAAAAAGGAAGAAAAAAAAAAAAGCCCAGCAAACCGTGGTGCTTATGGTGCTGCATCACCACCAGACACAAAGGCCTGCTCCTCCGCCTTCAGAAGAGGTGAGGGATGTAATTGCAGAAGTGAAAGCTGACTACCCTTCCCCACAGGTCCCAAGCTCATCGAGTTCACACGGAGGTTCCCTTAGGGATGCATGTTTCTTTCAAATTTTAAAGAACGAGCCCATCAACAACAACAACAAAAAAGGTCCCCACCTTTGTAGCTTTGCTTTGTCACACCTGAAGTAGGGCTAAACTCTCTATATTTTTAATTACTCTGGAGGATTATGTCCGGCAGCATGGAAAGGCAATGTGGCATGACCAAACCAGATGTTTTGGGAGGCACAGCTGTAGGCATTCGGTACAACAGGTTCCCAGAAAGCAGTAGGGTTAGGCAGTAGGCGGATGCTGCTGCAGCACAGCATGCACCAGGGGACAACAGGTACAGGTACTGTCTGCAGGCTTAACATTCAGAGCACTTGAAATGCTAGGTGGGACAGAGGAAAGGTTTTAGAAAGCATTTTCGTTAATCAGTGATATTTTCAGCACTAAGGCAAGAGCAGATGTTGGACTCCAGACATCTGAAGTCATACTAAGTATGCAATTCCTAGCCCCCCCCTCCAAAAAGCTAATAGTCAAACTAGGCCAATAACTCCAACCTTGCAGAAGTTGCCCTTTTATTCCTAATTTTTTTTGCTCAGTGCATTTTCCCCTCAAACTGCCTTTCTACTGAATTAAGAAATATCAATCAAGGTAAAGCTGGTAAATGCACAGCATGTGAGGTATTACCTACATGACACACTGAAGCTCATAAACTATCAGAGTTAACAGCAGGTCGACTTTTACATTCATTGATGCCTGAGTTTCAGCCAAATTGTATAAATTCTTAGTTGGAGAAGTTCCTTTTTAGAAATATTAATCACTAAGCTTTCCACGTAGAGGTTTTGAAAAAGAAAGAGAAGGAAGTTACCAGACTTCACCAGTGTAGGTGATCCAGGCGGAGAAAGGCTTATGCCAGGTGAGAGGTAAAGATAGTTTCTGTTCACTCCAGCATTGAAATCGAAGGGCGATTTGTAATCCTCATAGAGATCCATGCCAGGAACTTCAGAGCAGGCAGCCATCCTCCTCTTCCACCGAAGTGTTCATCTTCACCTTCTGGGGTGAGCTGAGCAGCAGGACTCAGAAACCCTCTGTTTCTTCACATGACACTCGCTATACCTCCTCAGAAAATTCAGCTGTCCTACGTGTCTGCTGGATTTGCCAGAGCTGCCTAGCAGGTCAGTTCTGGGGTCCTGTAGCTGCTGCTGTTTACACGGCACGAAGTTGTTTCTGTAAATTTGTAACTGGGGCTGGAGTCAAACAGACCGTGCCTTTAACAAACATTCACAGCGCACCGTTCACGGCTTCTGGAAGAGCCTTGCTCCTCTGCAGAACTGCATCAAGAATTTTCAATCATTTAAATAAAAAAAGGTCAGCTGACTGCAGCTACACCAGGATATCCTTAATCTTCTAGGACACAAAAGGATTACTAGCCGTAATCTATTCTATATGCCATCTGTGTAGGACTTTTTCCTCTGATTAATGGAAAATTCTGTGTGCGTAACTATTTCTCCAGCTGCTTTCACCAGTGTATTAACCAGCGCCCAGCCTCTGCTGCCCAGGTATCACACTGCAGTGCCAGCTCAGAACAGCAGAAAGCAGTGCTCAGCTCTGCAGGCTATGCTACAAACATCACCAGGGAGGGGGGGGGTATGAACTTGCTAATGTGCATTGTGATTTTTGCCCATAAGGCTAAACGTACCTGGGTATGAGGAGGGTATTGTCTTTTTTAAAAAAAAGGTTCTTCACGTGTACTGCCCCCAGCGTCACTCAGAGCAGCCGGTTACACTGGGAACCGGTAACGCTGGAATGAATCGTCCTGAGGAAACGTATCGGTGTTTGACACGTACACCATAAAGAAAGATTAACCTCCATAAGCCATCTGAGCTCGTGCTGGAGGTGTAAGATTTAGCCCTGGCTAGCAGAAGTGCTTCTCACCTAGAAGAGGCACTCAGCACAGTTTTGCAGTGCTTCACTACATTTTTTTTTCCTCCCAGCGTCGGGTTCTTTCCCTGCAGTACAAGTTTCCTAGCTCCAAGGGTGATGACACTGCTGAGAACATTTCCTCCCAACCCCACACCTTCACCTGGGCTTTTCACCGCAGCCTGCCCACAGAGGAGCATCATCAAAGGGAAGTTAATCTTTTCCTGGGCTGTAAGGGTGTTGTTTGCAGACAGAGCTGAGCAGAGCCGTGACACCCCCCTCTGCCCACAGCCACAGAACCGACAGCCCTGCAGCGTGTCCAGCTCAAGCCTGGGCAACGTGATCCCTGAGGATACGAAAAGAAACCCTAACACTTCTGAAGTTTTAACTTCCCATTCCCACTGCAGCCAGCGGGCACAGAACAGACCTTTCGGCTAATTAAAGAGCAGTTCCTTCAGAGTGCAGACCTCCATTGGTTTCTGGTGCAGACTGCCTGCAGGCTCCTAACAATGAGAGTGCTGGAGCTCAGAGCACAGACCTCTGCTATTTTCCCAACCCACTGAAAAGAAGGAAATATCATGCCCCTCTACATTCCTGACACGTGGCTGCAGCACGTGCGAGAAACACCGCAAAGTTCACCTCACAAAGGTCAAAACTTGTGTAACGGATTCTCCCTAAAGCACCCCGAGGCAGCAGAGAACTGTAACACGGCCACGGTAATAACGTACTCCCTATTAACCAAGCACACTAATAGGCATAGCTACTCCCTCCCGTAACTCAGCAGATGGGCACTGCCGTCTGTGCAAACGCTGTGGCACTGACTGGATTAGGGAGGGGACAAGGTACCAGACGTGGCACACGGGAAGGGCTGAGGGCTCTCTACCATGGCTCTCCCAGCACAGAGAGAGCACACAGGGGAGGCTACACCACCTAGGACTTTCTCCCAAGCCCAGAGGGCTTCGATGTAACACCAGTCCATGCTAGCAGGCTACAACAACTGAAAGGAGCTGTAATCGTTCGGTGTAACACCAGTCCATCCTAGCAGGCTACAACAACTGAAAGGAGCTGTTGTTCAAGAGGGACAGGGAACTACTAGAAAGAGTCCAGCGAAGGGCAACAAAGATGATTCAAGGACTGGAGCATCTCCCTTATGAGGAGAGGCTGAGAGAGCTGGGACTCTTTAGTCTGGAGAAGAGAAGGCTGAGGGGAGACCTTATCAACGCCTACAAGTATCTCAAGGGAGGGTTGAAGGAGGAGGGAACCAGACTCTTTTCAGTGGTTCCCAGTGAGAGGACGAGGGGCAACGGGCACAAGCTGGAACAGAAGAGGTTCCACTCAAATATGAGGAGCTTGGAGATTTTCAAGACCCGCCTGGATGCTCCTGAGTAACATGCTCTAGCTCTGGGCAATCCTGCTTCAGCAGAGGAGTTGGACTAGATGATCTCTATGGTCCCTTCCAACTCTAAAAAATTCAGTGAAATTCAGTGAAATCCCTGCGAACAATCAGGAATACCATTTCCTGGCCAAGGGCATTTACTGGAGTCAACATTTAAGTTCTGGTCATTAACAGGAAACTCCCTGCATTCAGTTTTACCCTATACCATCCATTCAAAAAAATCCAGTACTCTTCCCGCATCTTTATTGTGCAAAAGTTGGTTTCATCTCCTGAGAGACATCTGCATTGCCAGTCTAAGACCACTGACCTGGCCTGTCACTGCTCCACACAGAAGCGTGTGTGGGCCAAGCTCTCCAACACACCGTCAGTGTGGTTGGAGAGAAAGTAGAGGACATTGCCACCACTAGAACATACCTTTAGCTTATGGGGAAGGCTTGCCCTGGGTTATACATAGCCTGAGCACGAGCCCTGCAAAAAATCCAGTACTCTTCCCACATACTTTATTATGCAAAAGTTGGTTTCATCTCCCAAGAGACATCTGCATTGCCAGTCTAAGACCGCTGACCTGGCCTGTCACTGCTCCAGACAGAAGCGTGTGTGGGCCAAGCTCTCCAACACACCGTCAGTGTGGTTGGAGAGAAAGTAGAGGACATTGCCACCACTAGAACATACCTTTAGCTTATGGGGAAGGCTTGCCCTGGGTTATACATAGCCTGAGCACGAGCCCTGGAGTCACCCAAGACTATTTTCTATATGTTAAAAATATTACTGTCCTAAGATAATTGCCAAGAGAGGGACCATGCAAGCAGTCCTTATTTCAAACTACCCTCTTTGCTCGGATTAAACTAGCTTACAGTGGCCATACAGCTGGGTTGCTATAGAACCTCCCAAACAAGCCACCTAAACACACTGGACTCCTCATCTCTCACCTGCAGTTGTCTACAGGAGCACTGCTCCTCGCTCACTGTCAGCTACTAACCCTACCTGGTGATGAAGGAAGCTGTCTCGCTCAACAAGCTTCTTTCTCATGACCTAAGGGAAGTTTGATGGTCTTCACTGAAGTACAAGCCAATCTGGCTAAAAGGAGAAAGGACTGCAGTTCACCTTTCCAAACTTGCTGTAGAACAATTTCTAGGCTACCTGTCATCTCTAACTCATCCACTTCAGGGAAGACAAGTCATCCCCCGCCAGCCAGAGCAGTCAGTTCATCCGTTCCTTGCCCAGCAGCTCCTTAGTGCACCCAGGGCCCCATGGCAGAGCAAGGCAGCACTACCTAAGGGCAGCCTGAGGATGGGCCCCCATAGCTATTAGCGAGGTGCATTTGGAGAAGGAATTACTTTCTCTCCAAGGAACTTTCCAAACTAAAGTGATGGCCCCAAGGAAACAAAACAGGATGGGGATGACAGACAGCAGCCACACGGAACCAAAAAGAAAGGTTTTGCTTTGCAGCGTGAAGCTTTTTGAAGAGTTCAGCAGCTCTCACCGGTCTGAACATAGCTTGGCAGGGGCAGGAATCAAGATTTCTCAACACTCTGAAAAGGAGGCTCCTTATGAGACCTTTCTAAAGGGCTCTCCCATGACCAAAATATCCCACTGCACAGCCTTCCTCCTCCTCGTTGTTCACCTTGATTCAGAGCAGACGCAGGTGGCTCGAGGTGCAGCCGAGGCCCCAGAGCCGTACCCTGCCTTCCCAGTACAAGACATACACTTTAGAGGCGAAGCTAAAGTTTAGATTTCTCTTTTGTGGCTTAGAGCAGTTATTGTGCATGCTTGAGTATCTCTGCCCAGCAAATTCAATTGTTAGAGGTGAACCTTGGGTCTTACCGCAGGTATCAGCTGCAAGGCAGCACCTCCAGAGATGCCGAAGCCTGAGGACTCACCTGCTCCAGGCACAAGCAGCAGTGGGGCTTTGCTCGCTGTGCAAGAGATTCAAACTGCAGATTTGCTGGTCCAGAACAAGTGCTCATTTGCCCTTGACAATTCAGGATAACTAAAAGGTTGGTACTTAAGCGCCATTTTAGAAGCTGGTGTTTAAGAGACTGGCACAAAAGCAGGTAACTTCTGTCAAACAATTACTGACAAGTTCAACTTAATGTCACACAGCGGCTCAGGAAGGCTCAGCAAGCCATGACCATCACAACTCCTACCATTAATTTCCTCTGTTAATGTTACAGAGTGTGCTTAGAGTTTTCCCAGGTAACTATTTAGCATCAACAATCTGTGCACGTCAGGAATTATACAGGAGGGAACTTCCTGCATAGCTAGAAAATCTGTGAAGTTTGAGCAAACACAGTTAACCAGTTATTTGCCTGCCTAAGTAGCAGTGGGGCTTTGCTCACTGTGCAAGAGATTCAAACTGCAGATTTGCTGGTCCAGAACAAGTGCTCATTTGCCCTTGACAATTCAGGATAACTAAAAGGTTGGTACTTAAGCGCCATTTTAGAAGCTGGTGTTTAAGAGACTGGCACAAAAGCAGGTAACTTCTGTCAAACAATTACTGACAAGTTCAAATTAAGTGCCATTTTAGAAGCTGGTGTTTGAGAGACTGGCACGAAAGCAGATAACTTCTGTCAAACAATTACTGACAAGTTCAACTTAATGTCACACAGCGGCTCAGGAAGGCTCAGCAAGCCATGACCATCACAACTCCTACCATTAATTTCCTCTGTTAATGTTACAGAGTGTGCTTAGAGTTTTCCCAGGTAACTATTTAGCATCAACAATCTGTGCACGTCAGGAATTATACGGGAGGGAACTTCCTGCATAGCTAGAAAATCTGTGAAGTTTGAGCAAACACAGTTAACCAGTTATTTGCCTGCCTAGCCTCAGGTTTTGTTCTTTCTTCAGATACCACCTGCTACCCAGGTCTGCAGCTCCCACCTCTGCCCAAGGCTCTAGCAGCAATTTAAGTAAGGCAATATAGTATTACAGGACTTCTACCTTGTTGCTCACTAATTGAGGATAAGATGTTATGGTAGCCTTGCAGAGAAGCTGCTTTTCCCAGATTTAGGTCTAGCAGAACAACAGTTTGTTTACAGATGAAAAAGTTAGCTCACTCTCTCCCTAAATAAACCAAACCCAGCTCAAGTATGACTGAATGCCACCTCTGGGCTTTGAAGAAACTAAGCTATATATTCATTAGTGTTTCATACAAAGAGTGAAGTTCAAAATGGAAGGGCCACCATTAACGCCTCAGGATTGGAGGAATGCAGAGCCTATCCTAGGACAAGATCCAAACAATACTTTGGATAAAGCCACCTAAATAACCAATCCACAAGATCTGTGCCTAATCAAACTAGGGTTCTGCTGCTACAGAGGCACCTTCAGCATCTTGGGACGTCCCATGTTTGTATCCTGTTTAAGCACAGAGATGCCAAATCTGTGCATCACAGCCCATACTTCTGGCAAGGCTACCATGGCTCCAGCACTTAATTCAGCAAACAAAAGAGGATGGGGGAAGGTGAGGGCAAGAGTTATTGCAAAAGAGGCACTTGCTATTCTGGGGGTACAGCAAAAAGATGAAATCTTTTATTTCAATGTTGATTGTTAAGATTCAACTGCCTGCTCAGCCTATACCTGGTTTGAATTTGCATCTTCTGCCACCTGCTAACAGGGAGCCTCCCAGTAACTGCAGCTGGGGTACAGACTTCCAGCCAGGTCTTCCCCCACCCCAGTCATTCCCAGGTAGATCCCAATCAGGCAACAACAGTCAGGCTCCTCTTCCCACTCCAACTAAGTTTTAAAGGGCATAAGCCATTTTAAGAACTATAAAGCTAGTTAAGCATCTTAAGCCAATCTAGGTTCTGTAGCATCAATTTGATCTTCAAAGTCTTACCAGTTTACAGACAAGTAAAGCCTTTCAGCACCTGACCCAAGGCCTTAAAACTGCATTAAGAGAAACGTGTCATGAAGCAATAAATACAGAAACCCAAACAGAAAGCAAGCCTTAAGTTAGTGCTCCTATTCCCACCCTGGGCTCTCTCCCAGCCTTTACCAGCAGACACCTCTTCAGCCCCTGGGGTTTGTGCAGGACACAAATGGCACCACACAGCTGTAAGAGTTAGTGAGCAGTATGAGTACAGGCTCCTGCAGCTCCAGCAGCAACGGTCAGCAGGCCGGGGCTTAAGGGTTCAGGCATTTGCTGTCTTCTAGCAGAAGAACTCAACACCACCATATTCATCTTGTTACTTCAGCCTCCCCTCACAGGCTCTCTCTGGACCAGCTCTCCCTGATGCAACAGCGCTGTGCACTGTGGTTCTTTGTATAGAAATATCTGCTCCATCGTTTTCTTAAGACTAAATGCTGCCTTCGTGTACTTATATTTAAAAAAAACAAACAAACACCAAAACACAACAAAATCAAAAAAAAACAAAAAGAACACCACCAAACAGACAAAACCCTTTTAAAATGATCAGCATTCTCCCGAGATGTACCATCCTGCAACACAAACACTACTGAGCGTTACAGTTAAGGATTACGAGCTTGCCAGTATTGCTCTTTTCTGAAACCAAATTCTCAGCCTACAGCATTTCAGACAGCTGACACATGTCTTTGCGAAGGCAGCAGTTCTGTTCTCCCCTCCTCCCAATCCAATTATAAACTCAGACTAATTTCCTGAGATCTTGTGAGGGAGTAGATCCACGCTCCGGCATGTTTTGCCGCTAGACAAGCTGACACCACAGCAAGACTCTTAACCCACTCGCAGCAGACAGAAGTCTCCGTATTTGTGCAGGTTCTCCACTACCTTTTGAAGACATCTCCTCCAGCACTTACAAGATTCTTGTAAGTTCTCCACTACCTTTTGAAGACATCTCCTCCAGCACTTACAAGATTCTTGTTAGGCAGAAATCCCTGACTTGGGGCAAAGCTTTGTGTCTCAAACAGAGGTCACAGCAGTCACATTTGTCAACTCCAGTAAGAGCAGGTGAAAAGTGTTTCCAAGCCTATGGGAAGAGTCCAGGACAAAGGACGCAGTAGCCAGCACCCCAGAACCAGTGATCAGGCACTGACTTTGGAGAAGCCAGGCCCAACTCTGCAAACACAGAGGAACATTTCCAGGTGAGATTAACAGAGACAAACCACCGTTAGGTAGATTTTAGAGGAATGCGTTTAGTTATTTGACTTCAGCCACTTATCCAAGTTATGCTGCCATTCTCTAAAGAAATTCGTCCCTGGACGTGGGGTAGCACAGAATTTGGACCATTTACTGCCAAGGACAGAAGCACCTAAGCTACCAAGCAGCACACAATTTGACGCAAGCAACGGGGCTTTGGGCAAGTACTTAATAAAATCCATCCCTGGAGATATTCAGAAGCCATCTGGACATGGTCCTGGGCAACCAGCTCTAGGTGGCCCTGCTTGAGTAGTGGAGTTGGACCAGATGACTTCTAGATGTCCCTTCCCACCTCAACCATTCTATGATTAAGACGATGGTTGTACGAAGTCATAGGCTGCTCGCTCAAATCCTCCAAGGCCTGCAACCCTGGAGAGCCTGCTCAGGAACATGAGGAGTCCTGGTGGCCAGCTCTTGTCAATTGGATTAGATTTTTGTCAATTGTCACCTTGTCAATTAGATTTGCAAATACCTACCTGCTACCAGAATAAAGTTAAATTTTCTCCCATACTTTCTGGTCAGAGATTTCACAGGAGACTTGGCACTTCCAGGCATCTCCCCAATGTCCAGCAGTATAATGCCAGCTGACAAGCAAGGTAAGAGCATTTACAGCACGAGAGATTATTCTGATTTCAGCTGGAAGAAGTTTGCAGGAAAAAAGTAGCCGACCAGTCCAGTTGGGCCAGATTCTAGGGCAATAACATCCTGAATTTGCATAAAAGGGACTGACATTTTGATTACAAGATCAATGAACAAGCAACTTCTTGAGCCTGACATGTGATTCCAGACCTTAAACACGGAAGAAGCTCTTGGCAAATATGTTTTAGAAAGCCATCCATTTCTCCCTGATCCCCCCTTCCCCAGGAGGGAAGTGAACGTATGCCTCTGCAGCAGGAGGAGCTCACTCTTGTATACAAATAAAAGCTTGAAGTAGACAAATTAGCTCAGTGTCACTCTGCTAAAGCTACCTTACAAGCAGGAGCCTCTCCTCCTCTTGTCCAGTAATCTATTGATCAAACAGAGCCCAGGGAAAGAATTAGCTCAGCGTCACTCTGCTAAAGCTACCTTATAAGCAGGAGCCTCTCCTCCTCTTGCCCTTTAATCTATTGATCAAACAGAGCCCAGGGAAACTCGGCTGATGGTAAATCTTTGAATTCCCTTCTCAAACTCCTCAATTTATTCTGTACCCACTCCGGTGTAGCTTCCTTTATTACTCCAGCAACTTTCCCTAGTGCTTGCTCTCAGGTTCTCCTAGCAAAGCTCCTCAGTCCAGACAAAAGCTGTCAAAAAAACTTCCAACCACGTGTTGGTCCAGCTAGAGGTGTCAGCTTGCCTTCAAAAGCACTAGGAGAGTCACTTCTGCATTCTGGACACAGTCATTTTTAATGTTGTTGTACAAGTGACCCAGAAATAGTCACAGCACCGTAATCTGCAGGCGGGCTCCCACAAAGGACGCACACGTAACACCAACTGGAGTCACAATTGTCAGAAGCACTGCTAAGTTTACCATCAGAAGACAAAGCATGAAAAGCTCCATCTTGTCAAAACAGCCTCCTCCTGTTGACATAATTCCACTCCAAACATCCCTATCATTAATGAAGGAAATAGCTATGCTGCCTGTGCTCTCCTAAGATCCCACCCAACTTTCTAAACACAAGCAGTGTTCAGATATCTTCACCCCTGGCAACCTCACTGCAGATTTGATGGGACTTCATGGAAGCATCATTTTGACTTGTGTTGTTACACATACACACACTGCTCAGTGGCAGCCTTCATATGGAAGCCTGGCAGCCAACCTTTTGCCAGGTTGTTTGGACACATTTTTTTTCTTTGCCTAATCCCCTCATTGGGTTACCCTGCCCTCCTCTAGGTTCAAAACATCAACCAGCTTAAAACAGACTGAAAAAAATTTATCAGAAGTCAACTGAAGGTACTCGATACTAGCCTAGAGACGTCTCAGCAAGCTACAAAAATGGACAAGAACCCAGGCTTCAAACTTATCCTTTTCATCCTCAAACCCAACTTTAAGCTTATTGCAACTTGAGAAAGAATTACATGCCTCCACTAAAGGCATATTAAAATAGGGCAATTAATTTGAAAACTTAGAGCTGAATCTAGCCCTTATTGTACACACTTTGACCAAACACAAGTAGCTACGCACAAGTTCCTGGGACACCAGGTACTTTTGAGTGGCTCCTCCTGAGAAGCACAAACCTTTCCAATTTTTTAAGTCTCACAGCTCGTTGCAGTCACATCATGTTCTTGGAAACTGCAAAGCTGTAAAAATGTACTTTTTTTTTTTTCTTTTTTTTTCCAGAAATTCCACACACAAGTTACTGGTTGTGTGATTAAGCTCCTGCTGTAGTCTGGCTCCTTACTCAGTTATCCATGACACAGATAAGCTTTTTGCTTCTTTTTTTTGCCAGAAATTCCACACACAAGTTACTGGTTGTGTGATTAAGCTCCTGCTGTAGTCTGGCTCCTTACTCAGTTATCCATGACACAGATAAGCTTTTTGCTTCATAATTCAACATGATGATGGCAACCACCAGGTTGATACTCTCTTCCCTTCTCAGGCCTTGACTAAGTTTAAGGTTTAGACTGGTACTGTCAAAGAAGTGTAACTGCATAACACTTAAAGTGTGATTTTTCCAACAAAAGCAACTGCAAGTAGCAAGCTGTGTAGAAATCCTATTAACATTTTTGCTCTTGGCTTATCTGAGAAGATAGTGTGAGATGTCCATGAAACTGTAAAACCTTGCCTAGCCAGCAGCAGAAGTGTGCTGATACAATAAATATGCCCCAGAAATCTCTCAGGTCATAAGAACATAGAATCATCATAGAATCATAGAATTGCCCAGGCTGGAAGGGACCTCCAAAGGCCATCTAGTCCGACCTCCCCACAGTCAGCAGGGACACCCCCAACTAGACCAGGTTGCCCAGGGCCTCGTCGAGCCTCCCCTTGAATATCTCCAGGGAAGGGGCCTCAACCACCTCCCTGGGCAACCTGTCCCAGTGCTCCACCACCCTCACAGTGAAGAACCCTCTCCTCATCTTCAATCTAAATCTGCTCCCCTCCAGCTTGAAGCCATTTCCCCTCGTCCTGTCACTGCAGGCCTTTCTAAACAGGCTCTCCCCAGCCTTCCTGTAGGCTCCCTTCAGGTACTGGAAGGCCGCTATTAGGTCTCCCCGGAGCCTCCTCTTCTCCAGGCTGAACAACCCCAGCTCCCTCAGCCTGTCCTCGTAGCAGAGGTGCTCCAACCCCCTGATCATCCTTGTGGCCCTCCTCTGGACCCTCTCCATCAGGTCCATGTCCTTCTTATATTGAGGGCTCCAGACCTGCACACAATACTCCAGGTGAGGTCTCACCAGAGCAAAGTGGAAGAAGCAGAGTAAAGTGGAACTCCTGATCCCCCTTCCCCACTGGGTCCAATCACACCTTTAGACTAATGATGCTTTTTGCCACAAAACCCTTCAGAGACCCAGCCTGTCCACGAGGTACTTAGATGCTGACAATATACATTGAGCCAGTTATGTAGCTGATCCAAGCAGATGATGCCATAATAAAAAAGACAACACGATTTATTCATCTGCAAGATCTCACCCACTGCAGAATTTTGGCAAGCCCACCCAAACGTCAGAAGATAAGCCCTAACATAGGAGTGCTGATGGCACAGCAGCTGGCTATCACTGCCTGTCTGGCGTTCAAAAACACAACCCAAGTTGTGTTGCAATTGATGTCTGCAACATCAAACAAGACACATTACCTATTCCTTTGCAGTCCAGCATTTTACAAGTCACCCATCCAACCCTGTGGATGGGTGTACTTGAGGTGTCCCATTCCAGCTGAAGCGTGGCCGGTACCTGCCCGTACACCACAGAGCCAGCCGGGCAGCAGTAATTCCTGCCACGCTCCCAAGCTGATTTGGAGCCATGGCCCTCACTGGCAAAGGGACCCTGAACTGCATCTTGCCAGGACTGCAAATCAGTCAAAGACACAGGGCTTGAATATTTCTGCACTGCTCTTAACCTCATGAGACAGGGAGGCAAGAGGGAGAATTAGACTGGAGATGAGGAGAGGGTTCTTCACTGTGAGGGTGGTGGAGCACTGGAACAGGTTGCCCAGGGAGGTGGTTGAGGCCCCTTCCCTGGAGATATTCAAGGAGAGGCTCGATGAGGCCCTGGGCAACCTGGTCTAGTTGGGGGTGTCCCTGCTGACTGCGGGGGGGTCGGACTAGATGGCCTTTGGAGGTCCCTTCCGGCCTGGGCAATTCTATGATTGTATGATTCTGCAACTGTGTACGCAATGAACCAGGAGCAATTCACTAACAAACCAACTGCACTGCCTGGCTTATTTTTTTCTATTATAATGTAGATAATGCATCTACCTTTAAAGTATTATGACCGCTGAAGTTCCCATTATAATAGTACGGACTTTGAGATTTTATCTGATTATGTCCTTGAATGACTTTTAATGCTGCTTGAGCTGAGTAAATCCTGTTAAGAGATATTTGCTCCTACTCCCAAGTCAGTCTAGGACAGTAAATTAAATGAAACTGTTAGCTTACAGAGATACTGCTGTCACACAAATCAATAGACTAATCAAAACACTAATCACTCCAAAAGAGGAGGAAGGCAAAGAGAAGGGTCAAGAAAGTTTGTCCAGAGATGATTCCCCACAAAGAAATCAAGCTTTCAAGGATTTCCAGGTCCTAGAAGTTGAGCACATCCTCTTCATGAGATCAGACTCTGGACACAAGACATCACTTTCCACCTCTGGGTGACGTTACAGGCAATCTCTCTTTGCTTTTTCACAATCTACACAGGTTCAGATCAGAAAAGTGCTGATCTCAAATCACAAGAGTTCTAATCTCTCTAGATTTCCAAGCAGTATTCACATATTTATGCATGATTTAGCTGCGTCCCACTCCGTTCCACACAAAGGTAAGTTTTCCTAAACATCATCAGGCTTGGATAAGTTCATCTCCAGGCTTCTCGCACTTCACAGCGAAGTAAGTAGAGCAAGTTAAACCATTTATTTTACTGAAGGATATGGACAAAAGTGGGAAGAAATCCAGATGAACACAAAGTCAGGCAGACATTTTTCCTGATTCTGGTACAGTTGACACAATGGAAACTACAGTGGGAAGGATGAAGTGCAGTGAGCTTGAAGGATCAAAGTTTGAGGGATCAAAGTTTGAAGGGTGTGCCTTGAAGGAAATTGAGCCTCAGCTCCTAAATTGGGGGGGGAGGGGGAGGAAGAAGGAAGAAAGAAGGGAAAGAGGTTTTGTTGGGTTTTTTTGGTTGGTTTCATGTGGTTTGGGTTGTTTTGTTTGATTTTGGGTTGTTTTGTTTGATTTTGGGTTGTTTTGTTTGTTGAAGAAAGCACACTTCCACTACTTTCAGTGAGCAGCTGGTCCAAAACTGCACTGCACTGTTCCTACAAATTGCCTCCTCGCAGTATTTGGCCTGAAACTAAGATCACTGTGAACCCTAAGAATAAAGCTTTGTACTCCTAAGTGAAGTCTAAGTTTAGCATCATTCCCTATCACACATGATAACCCATCATATACCCCATTTCACAACTGTAAACATCAAACAAAAAAGCCACTCTAAGTACCGGTCATGCTCCAGTCCAAGTTTAATGGATTAGTGTGGTAAACTTTTTCAAACTTTGTGCTTAAGGATTGGTTTAGCTGGTACCCAGCGGGTCACTGTTACATCAGCTTTGGCGCGTCATAGCTTGGCCATCAGCACAGATACCACTCAGAATAATTCAGAAGTTAAATAGCTATTACTAATGCAATTCACAATGTTTCATTCTGCATTGCCAGAAGAAAAATGGATCAGGATATTGAGGAGGGGAAAGTCCAAGCACCGACTTGCATACTGCTTGTTCCCAGCTGTCAGTCCCCAAGCACACACTTTAGCTAGGGAGCTGTGATATGGCATTTGCACTAAGGAGCCATCACACCCCTCAGAAATGCTGCTGCCACCACCTTGCAGGAAGGGGAAACAAGACCCCTTGGAACAGGCAGACGACAGAAGCTTAGTTATTTTACTTGATGCTTGCTTTGTCCTCGACTTATCAGTTGTCCCTCCCCAAGAGCTTAAGAAGTCTTCTCAGCTCCTCTTGGCAACACACGGAGGTCTTCCTTTGACTTCTGTATCCTTCTTCCCGTTCCATATTTTCACTTTCCCAAAAGATGCTTCTTGAATAGGAAAGTACTTTTCATCGGGGATGGGAGAGAAGTAAGTTTCTGTGATTCACCAAGGTGAAGTTTGCTCTTGAATTGTAAATAAGAAACAGAAGCATATTAAAGACTTCATGTACAAGTGTGCTAGAACGAAATTAAAAATGACTGTAAACATTCCAATAAAGCTCTCCCTTTTGCTGTTTATTCCAAAAACACTCCCTCTCCGCTGCAGCAAGCACTCAACAGGTTGCTATGCAGATTTCACTGACACTCGGGTTGCTTTCCTTCTTAAACAATCTCCAAAAAACTTTCATGCCACAAAACCTGCTCAGTGACAGGCATGCAAACCAACCGAAACCATTCAGCTCCAAGGCATTAATTCCAACAGTTTTCACTTGCTACTGTTTAGAAATATGCAGAAACTAGTTCTCCCTGTTCACCACTGCTCTCGTCGACCATACTGCTCGTGTTCATCTGCAATCCACACAGAAAGGAATTGAACCAGGATGCCCCAGATAAGTTGGGGTAATGAGTGGTGTAAGTTCTTCAATTAAAGATTCAGACAGTGTCTGTGATTTATCATAGAATGGTTTGGGATGGAAGGGATCTTTAAAGGTCATCTAGTCCAACCCCCCTGCAACGAGCAGGGACATCTTCAACTAGACCAGGTTGCTCAGAGCCCCATCCAGCCTGACCCTGAGTGTTTCTGGGCATGGGGCAGCCACCACCTCTCTGGGAAACCTGTGCCAACATCTCACCGCTCTCATCATAAAAAATATCTTCCTTATATCTAGTGTGTTAGTTTAAAACCATTACCCCTTGTCCTATCACAACAGGCCCTGCTAAGAAGTCAGTCTAGACTAAGAGCTCAGTCTAGCTCAGTAAGAAGATCAGGGATGACCAACTGCTTGGTAAGCAGCAACGCAACCCCTGCTTGCCATCTCAGACACATCACCTGGCCTTCTTCAGGTGTCCAGAGTTATCTCTCTGGGACTCTCTGCAGTAACTTCCACGCCTTGCTCCTTCAAGTGACTGCAGGAGTGGTGACAGACCACATGGCAGTGCTCTGGATGCAGGACAGACCCCTTGCTCAAGGGCCTGTACGCTACCTACTTAGGGCACTATAGCTGCGTGGCACCTGAGGAGTCTGCCGAGGCATAAGGCACAAAGGGCTGTCACAACCCAGAGGACAAAAAGGTAAAACAAACACCTGCCAGGCAGGCACCAACCAGAGCAGTCCTGGGAGAAGACAAAGACACCAACTCACTGCAGGTCTGTCCTTTTACTGAAGACTAAATCCTCTCTCAAAAAAAAAAAAAAAAAAAAAAAAATTTACTGGGAGAAGACAAAGACACCGACTCACTGCAGGTCTATCCTTTTACTGAAGACTAAATCCCCTCTCAAAAAAAATATATATAAAATGTTGGAGCACAATGCCACAAGTGGCTTGTCCAGGAGATGAAACACACCGCGTGAATGGTGCTTTGAAGAGCTCAGGGCTCCAAGCAAAGCATATGGCTGTAAAACGGCCTGTTTGCCTTTTGCCAAGAGTGTGACATCTGGCAACAGGAAAGTCAATATTTAAATAAGGCTCCTTCCCCACCCCGTGCACTAGGCTGGTAGTGCTCCTGCTGCTCCTCATCCCTGAAGGCCCATCAGCTGCTGAGCAGGCCTCTGCAGGGACCGCCTGGCACAGACTGGAGTGGGGCTGTGGGGACAGCACGCACCAGCGTGTGATCCAGTCATGCAGGCTGAAGTTTTATCTTCAGGCATAAAACTAAGCTTCGCAAACAGTAATCAAAGCCCACAGAAGAGTCAGCAGATTAGTTAAAAACAGCAATTTCATTTGGGGGCTTCTGCTCTGCCTTCAGCCTGCTTCTCGAGACTCCTCGGATGTAGGCAAAGCACTTTTGAGCTGTGCTGAAGGGATCTGTCTTCTACAGAGCAATGCAGGAACTAGAGAGCAAGACACACTTCAGCCAGTGTGACTTGTGCCCATTTCATGCCCCCGAGCCTTCTTTTGGGCTGGAAGTACTGGTTCCTACCTACAAGGCAGCTTCTTTAAGGATGTTTACAGGCAAGCCCTTGTACAGCTCCACCCCAGGAGCCTGTGTGAGGAAAAGGAGGGGACATACCAGGACCCCAGACTATTCTGCAGAGAATACAAGAGAACAGAAGATGCAAGTTTAAAAAATGGCCTCCTTCAAAGGCAGTCCTTCTGCCAGCAGCTGCAGGTGTCCACTCTTATGGGAGTATTCCCAGGGACTGGACTGCTGTAGAGCTCTGCAGTGAATGCCAGACAGCAATGACTCAAGCAGAAGCATCGGGGGGATTTCTTTTAAATTCTGCTATCCTAATCAAGTTAATAAAAACTTTCTAACGCCATGATGCGATACGTGAAAGAGGATAGATTTAGATTAGGTATTAGGAAGAAATTATTTACTCTGAGGGTGGTGAGGCACTGGAACAGGTTGGCCAGAGAAGTTGTGGGCAACTCCCTCATCCCTGGAGGGGTTCAAGGCCAGGCTGGATGGGGCTTGGAGCAACCTGGTCTGGTGGAAAGTTTGGAACTAGATGATCTTTATGGTTCCTTCCAACTCTAACCACTGTATGACTTTATGATTCTATGTTTAGGCAGAGAAGAATCAAAGAGAGAAGGATGAGTAGGACTGCTTTTCGCCCATCATAGGACTCCTGCTAGTAGTTTAACTAAAGTACTTTAGAAAAAAGCAAACAAAGCAAAACAGACATGAGCAACATCCCCAGTGCTCACAGCTGAAACATGCAGTTTTGCCATGCTGAAGAGCAGCTAAGAAGCATTACTTACAAAGCTTCTTTTTCAGCGTTTTTGAGGTTTTTCTGATGATCCAAGATCACCACCAAGCATGGGCTCTGATCCTAGCGAAGTGCAGGGGAAGCACTGACTGAAAACACCAACTCAGCCCAGGCTGCCTCCCTTGACACACCTTTTCATCTATATCCAGGCTTAGGGGGCTCTGATGAAACTCCACTCCCCTCTAGCTGCTACAGGAGGAAAAGCAAAACAGTAAAAAACCCCCTGCTGTTCTGCCTCTGCCAGCCTCTCCCACCACCCCTAGCAAGCTGGGGCTGCTCACCAGCCTCTTTGTTACCCCCCCATGGCATATTGCCATTGTTAGTGAATACACCATAATCTTTGAACCCAGTTTGCAAGGCCTCAGGAGTAAAGGCTTGTCAGGCTTGCTCTGTTTGAACTCATTGATTTGCTTGTAGCTTTGCTTGGTGAATCTCAGAAAGTAAAGACATGGGATGTGACAATACAGGCATGGGAGTATCAGTAATAGGGCACTGGGTTGACACTGGAGACCCCACGGCTGTAAGTCATCAACTGCCAATGGAGATCTGAAGCTGGACAAAACTGTTTTAGGGGTAAGAAAGACAGCAAAGAAATAACACCTAATGTACACAAAAGGCACTTTATGTAGTAGATTTGGATGTAACACGGAGCTTGCAGAGCAATGAAAGAAAGAGAAAACATGTAAAAAGCAAAGGTAACAGAATGGAGCCTACAATGAGGAAGAAGAAGCCATCAAAATCCTATTCCTCCCAGCAAGAGAGTCACCACACTGATAACTTACTACAGTACTCCTGCCACCACCAAAATTACACTACCAGCCTCAGAAGCCAGGGGAAGGATGAGAATAACACCAGGAAAAGGTGTAGAAACTAAGTGCACACAACATTACCTTTATTATTTTATTGCTAAGACTTCATCTGCATAGTCTTTTCCTGTAATAAGATCTACACTAATAATAATTCTTGAATTAGATCATTAAAATTTCAATTACACTAAAAATAAATTATTGGCTTGCTTTATATATATATATATACACACACACAAACACACACAGAGAAAGCGTGCTCCCTCTTTCTGTGCCTATGAAGCTTTTAGGCACAGCACGAAGACGTGCTGCTGGCAGGCAGGGCAGGAGAGGGGCAGCTCAGCCACCCGTCCCTGCGAACCCTGCATGGCACAGCATGTCCTACAGACCTCAGTCCTGCAGAAATCCATGGAGCATCCCAGGCTCAGCCAATGCAGTGTAGCCTCTTGCTAGGGCACTCCACTGTCAGCAAGCATCCGAGGACACTTACTGCTCTGCTCTCACACCCTGCAGCAGAGGAGTCAGCTTGTGAAAGGGGAAAGCTGCTTCTGTCAGTGAGGGCATTCACACCACAACCGTAGTGCTGGTTTCTGACTAGATAGCATCCATCCACCCCCTTCTGTTCGGGAGCAAGTCACAGCACAAGGAGTGTTTTTCTGCACACCAGCATTTGCTGGCAGCCAGCGCTGCACTGCCCTCCCCCCGGGGGCAACTGCCTGCAGACTCATGCAGACTATTGCCACCGCTTGTACCTGCAGTAGAAAAATCCATCCAGCTTTCTACTCCTCTGGTGGATAGATGTGTTGTCACAGCAGGACAACCATACTCCACGTCAGTTACCCCAGCTCATGGTATTGCTCTGCCAAACTGCCAAAGCTGACACACAGCTATGTGTTCTTTCAGCTCCCTTAGCCAGGGGAAGTCCAGCTCATGGTATTGCTCTGCCAAACGCCAAAGCCAACACACAGCTACGTGTTCTTTCAGCTCCCTTAGCCAGGGGAAGAGGAGAAGGAGGAAGAGGAGATGGCAGAAGTGATACTGAACCTTCAGGAGAGATGCAAATTAGAAAGTTCTGGGTTGCTGGTCTGTTACTGCAGCCCTGTTCAAAAGAGAAGGCTTGTGGTTGAAAGCCTACCCTCCTTACAAGGAGAGGCTGAGGGACTTGGGATCTGATCAATGCCTATAAATACTTAAAGGGAGGGTCTCAGGAGGATGGGGCTGGTCTTTTCTCAGTGGTGCCCCGGGACAGGACAAGAGGAAATGGGCACAAACTTGAATATAAGAAGTTCCACCTAAACATGAGGAGGAACTTCTTCACTTTGAGGGTGGCAGAGCCTGGGAAGAGGCTGCCCAGGGAGGTGGTGGAGTCTCCTTCTCTGGAGACATTCAAACCCACCCGGACACGTTCCTGTGCAACCTGCTCTGGGTGGACCTGCTCTTGCAGGGAGTTGGACTAGATGATCTCCAGAGGTCCCTTCCAACCCCATATCACCCTGTGATCCTGTGATTCTGGAATACACGGTTTTTGAGTGAAGGCTTCCAATCTCTCTGCTAATATACACCAAAACATGAGGGAATTGAAGATCCTACCTTTGAACAGGAGGGAAAGCTGTCCCTCTGGACTCTTAAATTGAAGCTGACAGAGCGACAGTTTTGGCTAAACAAAAGCATTTCAATTTAATGCTTAATCTGGCTTAATGCTTTCTTTCCCTTTCAGTCCCCCTTTGACAGTCTTCTGCGTACTCACTGCAGGATATTAAAAGATTAAGTGTACACACCTCCCTTCTTCCATGTAGCAAATTTCAAATCAGAAGTGCCCATATTACAAAGACACCAGTGGAGGCAACAGTGGGGTCACCATCACCCTACCTTGAGGCAAGCTTCTCTGAAAATCATCAAAAATCCCACGCCCATCAGATGTCTGCTGCACAGAGTTCCACAGCTGACACTGTTGTTCTTTCCTGTTAAACTAAGAATGGAGTTGTTTGGGGTTTTTTTTCTTTTGAAAGCTGGTCAAGAAAACGTTGGCTTTCAAGAAGACTCCCTGCACCGTATCTGCTGCCATGGAAACATCACTTTTCGAAGAGATACAGCTGATACCCTGCCTTACCTGCGCTTATGTCCGGCACCCTCAGGAGTCAGCACTCCACAAACAACGCGTTGATTTTACGTGGCAAATCTAGTCCCTTGACTTCACACAAGACTTCTCTCTACTGGCTGAGGGGCTCCCTCCCCAGGAAAATTGCCCGGACCCCTTCCTGTTAAAGGAGCAAAGAGTGATGAAGAAAGAGGACAAACCCCTATCTGGCATCCCAGCCTTTCAGGGTGCCTTCACCCAGCAGGGTCAGCACATGGCAGAAAGCATCAGAAGCCCCAGTGCCCATTTCCCTTGCCACCCAGCTCCTCCAGGGACTATGCTGTGATCTGGCTCATGAATCAAAGGCTGTTAGTCAAGGGCTACTTTATTTAGCAGCTGTAGAAGACAGGGGGGGAGAAAAAAAAAACATGTACAAGATTGACAGGAGCAAGAAAATGAATACAAATAAAATTCCCAAGGCAGAGTAGTGCAGTCTGTGGTTATTGCCAGCCCCTACAGATGGAAGGGGCCATGCTCCAGGCACAGCTGAAAGCAGCTCAACAGCACTCATGCCCAGGCCAGCTTTAGGAGAAGTGTTAACATATGGCAGCCAACTTCAGCCATAAAAAATCAGCTGTTCCCACTTTGCCCACAAAGCACCCAGATCAAGCAGAGCAGTTCTTAAACAGGAGCCAGGGTGCAGAGCTTCCTTGTGAGCCAGCAAGGTCAGACAGAGCTTCCAAGGTCTCCTCTTGCTTAGACAGGCATTTGCTGTGGGAGAAAGGAAAACCCATGGGCTGTTTCACGGGGCTTCCAGGTGTGGGAAACCAGAAAAAAACATGACTTGCATCAATTTCATGTTACTGGGATTTTAAAAGCCCTGAGCAGTTACACCTTAGCCTCGCTGGGGGACCAAAGGAAGCAGATCCTTAGCTAAGCCTTCCCTACCCTGAAGGGTTTGAGAGCAGGCTTTACTCTGACTGGGGGAAGGACTGTCTTGACTGCATGTAACAGCACTGGTGTCCCGGTCTGAGGTACAACACAACCAACTCTCTGTTCAGTGATTTTACATCTCAGCCAGGCCTCTTCGAACTCTCTGAAATTAACGGCCTATCGTGGAGAAAACTGCTCCTTCTCAGAGCGATAAGGCCAATGTCTGTGCCCCATGCCAAGAACACGCAGAGAGGCCCTTGCTTATACTTATTGCTATAACAACCAAGGTCAGCCAATTTCATTAATTGCCCCATTAAGAGGGTCAGAAGCAGAGAAGCGTAGAGGGGTCCCACCTGTGGGGAGGAGGGGACAGGAGAGGTGACCCCAAACCTGACCAACAGGGTGTTCCATCCCATCTGCCCCGTGCTCAGTGTAAAAGCTGAGGGACCAAAGGGTCAGCTCTCTCTTGCTCCAGTGGCCGACGTCCAAAGAGGACTCTGTCTGTCCATCTGCCTTTGATCCCCATCCGTGTGTTCCTGACTCCAGAGCTGGAACCCAGTTCCCATCCGTCGCTGAGTCCAGGCTGGGACGTGCCCAGTGCCTGCTGGGGATGGACTGGCATCCTGGGAGCTTGATACGGTTTTCTTTATATTGTATCTATTAATATTTCATTAGTTTAGTTCATTCTAAACTCATAAATCTCTTTATCTCTCCCCTTTTTTTCTCCTGGAGCGAGAAAGTAGGGGGAAAGCATCTGTTGCCATCATAGGACAATTCGGCCCAAACCAGGACAGCTGGTTATGGGGAACAGGGACAGAAGATCCACACGTGCCACAAGCAACAAACTCTCTCCACTGCTGGAGAGCCAGGCAGGCTTCCTCCTCCACCTCCTCCCCGAAGCGGGTGCCAGCCCAAATAAAGCTGCCCTTCAACGCCCGAGTGGTGGGAGGGCAGGGACAGCTGCTCCTGCACCAGCTGCTCCAGCACCCCCCAGCCCAGCCCCCAGCCCCTGCGCTGCGGGACCTCACTCACACTCAGGGGGAGGGACAGCAATGCCACTAAATAACTCACATAACACCACCCTGTCAAGCCAGGACCCTCAGCATGAGTCAAAAAAAAAAAAGATTTCCCTCCTTCCCCCGGAGTTTTTCATGAGGAGAAGGGGAGACTTGCTGCTGTTCAAGGGACCTACCGATGGAACCGTTTCGCTATTTTTTTTTTTCCATCTTCAAGTCATTGCATCAGAGGCTCAGTTCAGTGAAATCATCCTTCCTTTGCAGGTCTGTACAACAGCTGTCCACTCTTGTTTACTTACAAGTGTTTGATTTCACAATTTAACGTTGAGGAAAAAAAATATTCTTACCTACAGTACTGCAAGTACCTAGTGATAAAGAAAACAAACAAAGCAGTAGAAAAAGGTGCAGCTTTGTCCATTAGGACAATGGGGAAAAACTTGTCCTATTGCCAGCAACAAGTTCTTTCTGTGCAAAAGGCACGTTAAAGTCCATTTTATCAGTGCAAGCCAAGGCTCTAGGAAAAGAAAGGCTTACATACTCTCTCAAGAAATTGTGTGTAGTGTTATGGGACTCCCAAGTCCCACAAAGCCAGAGGATTTTGAAAAACACCAGGTCACGTAGATGAAGAGCTGGTGGAGCAGAAGATGAACCCCCTAAACGCAACCATGGAGATGCAGCATTACTAGATAACTGCTTGTGCCACGCTGCACATTCTTCAGATACTGCTCAGTAGCAGGGTCTCCTCATTCAGAGCACATCACCACGTTGCTTCTACACCACTGGGCTTCATCCTTATTTTTCCAGCAGTGAATTATACCAGCAGTAACAGTAACAACAGCAAGCCACCGAGAGACTCTTTTTGCAAGCAAAACCAAGTACATGATTTTTTTTTTTTTTGGGAGGGGGTAGAGAGGGATTGTTTTCTGGAAGTTTATTTTATAATGTCTATATTGAAGTTAGACACAGGACTTCAGAAAGGTTGAAAGAACATCCCTGAGAAGGTTCAGCCCCTCCCCCAGATTACCTTCTGTTCCAGCAAAGATAGCTTGCCCTTTTCTCTATATACAGAATAAAAGCAGAAGTCACTGCTAATTGTACAAGTGCACCACGCCAGCCTCAAACCACACGAGCTCACAGACGGGTCAAGGCTGGTGCCTGACCCAGCTCCCTGGGCTGAGGGGAGACCCTGGCCACGCAGAGCGCGTCCCCAGCACCTCCCATGCCTCCAGCGCTGCTGCTGCCCCACAGGAACACGTCCTGCTGTCCCCAGGGAAAAAAACACCACCATTCCAAGGGCGCAGACGCTGAGTTTGGGTGAGCTGGCTCCCTCACACAAAGCAGCTCATTGACCTGTGCCTGCCTCACCCCGTCCAGCGGGGAGCAGCCGGGGTACCGTCCAGCACGCCGTGTCACACCACGCCGGCTGACGCGTGGATCAGTAGGACACACAACATGCCTCCGTGGGAGAAGCTTCTAGAGCAAGAGAGCCCACAGTTGGGTCAGGCCCCACCAAAGCACCAGCTGCTTGCCAGGGCAGCAGTCTCAGGGTTTCATTCTTTTGAGCAAACCATGGAGTTTCAAGGAGAGCGTCTCAACCGAGGCAGCCAGGACAGACCACAGCCTTCCCCTGGCAAGTGAAGGACCTCCATCCTCACCTCCCACCGCTGAGGAGCCCCACGCAGGCCCAGAGGTGCCTCCCCTGGAGCCCCGGGGCAGCTGCCACAGGGGAACCGCCAGCGGCTCCCCGGACCCGGGATGGAGAGAATTCCGGGGGAGCGACCCCAAAGTCACACGCTGGGAAAAAGGGAGCGCTCCACTTTTACACAAAACCAGAAAGTTTATTCTTCCCCCCCCCCATCCCGGTGGGGAGGAGGGGATTCACCCACCGCCCCTGCCCGGGGAGAGGCGGCACCGCGGCCGGGGGGGGGGGACCGAGAGGGGCCGCCC
>NW_015094509.1:1869652-1877832 GCF_001431845.1 Calidris pugnax
TTGGGGAGGGGGGAACAACACAGGGGGGGCATTGGGGACATTGAGGGGCAGTCTTGGGGACATGGGGTGGGACATGGGGCAGCTTCGGGTGAGCACCCACCCTAACCCTAACCCAAAATCTAACCTTCAACCCTAACCCTAAATCTAACTCTAACCCTAAATCTAACCCTAACCCTAATGCTAAACTGACACCCTAACCCTAAATCTAACCCTAACCCTAATGCTAAACCGACACCCTAATCCTAACCCTAACCCCTAACCCTAACCCCTAACCCTAATGCTAAACCCTAACCCTAAATCTAACCCTAACCCAAATGCTAAACCAACACCCTAACCCATAACCCTAACACTAACCATAACCCTATCCCTAAACCCTAACCCCTAACCATAACACTATCCCTAACCCTAACACTAAACCCTAACCCTAACGCTATCCCTAAACCCTAACCCCTAACCCTATCCGTAACCCTAAACCCTAACCCTAACACTAAACCCTATCCCCTAACCCTAAACACTAACCCTAAACCTAAACCTAACCCTAACCCCTAACCCTATCTCTTAACCCTAACCCCTAACCCTAACCCCAGCCAACCCAACCCCTAACCCTAACCCTAACCCCGTGTCTCCAGCCACGCTGCTTTCTCCTCGGTCAGGCCCTCTGTTGCAGTTTTCTCTCCAGGCCTTTGTTTTTATGAAGGCAGCTCTGCACAGTCCGGCTGAGGAGAGAGCAGACCCCTCTGTCTGCCGTGAGCAGTGCTGGCGGGAGGACGCCGCACACACACAGTGACCTGGGGTGCGGTTGTGCTGCTGCTGCAGGAGCCCCTGCTGCTGGCAGCTCTACCCCCGGTTTGTTAGGGGTTGCTCACGAAGCCTATGCACCCTCACAGACCCCGCTGCCCCACGGAAATTAAACTCTGGTTTTATTTTCACTGCGGAGATTCCCCCGCGAGACTGGCGAGCGCTTAGAGCAGGCGAACCGAGGCGTCGTGGCTGCGCTGGAGAGACTTTAACAGTTGAAAAGAAAACCACCAACAGCTGTCCTAGCAGCAACCTGAACTCTTTCTATTAAAATGGGCTACAAAGATGATTCAAGGACTGGAGCATCTCCCTTATGAGGAGAGGCTGAAAGAGCTGGGACTCTTTAGCCTGGAGAAGAGAAGGCTGAGGGGAGACCTTATTAATACTTACAAGTATCTCAAGGGCAGGCTGAGGGAGAAGGGAACCAGGCTCTTTTCAGTAGTTGCCAGTGAGAGGACAAGGGGCAATGGGCACAAGTTGGAACATAAAGGGTTCCACTTGAATATGAGGAAGAACTTTTTCACGGTGAGGGTGACGGAGCCCTGGAACATGCTGCCCAGGGAGGGTGTGGAGTCCCCTTCTTTGGAGATTTTCAAGACCCACCTGGATGCAGCCCTGAGTAACATGCTCTGACAAGCTCTGGGTGGTCCTGCTTCAGCAGGGGAGTTGGACTAGATGATCTCTATGGTCCCTTCCAACTCTAAAATTCAGTGAAAATATGAGAAAGTGCAGAGAAGTTTTCATCACGCAGTTTGCCCGGCAAGCCGCTTCACAAGGCTGCCAGAGATACTAAGCCACCAACTAGATCTTTCATTCCACCCTTTTCAAATCCCGGGCCGTGAGTGACATCTATGGATTTGTTTGTTTGAAAAGATCAATGCACAGAATGAGCGGCCTCCACGGCCCTTTGTGTGAATAGCCAAATTGTCACCAGCGTTCAGCATGTCACATGCTAAAGCAGAGCACAATAGAGCGTCAGGAGGTGCCAACTCAGGGTGTCCTTGCTTTGGATAACAAACAGCAGCAGCGAATCCAGGTGATTTTCAACCCACGTGGGATTTTGCTAGGGTAAAGGAGTGCCTGCTTATATTCTAGGATCTGCATAGCTGCAGCGGGAGGTTGTTACAAAGGTGCCAGAAAAATAGCAAGCGGATCAGAAAGTATCCCTGCACGTTTATGCCTTGTTTCATCTCATAGCACAGAAATTAATTTGCTGAAATACATGATTCCACATATATTTCACAAACTCATCCCAAATATCTCAGTTATGTTTTACAACTGATTCAAAAAATAAACTCAAATAGGTTTTTGAGAAGGTACATCTGCTTTTTTTTTAAAAAAAAGAAAAAAATAAGAGTAATTTTTTCCCACTGTACTCCACTTGAAGTCCCAGGCTTTCCTGCTGAGCAGCTGATACGTGATACATGATGTGTGTACAGGGGAAGAATATCAACAGCATTAAAATTTGTTCCCCTTTGCAGCTCCTTCACTGAAACGCCTGTGAGGCCCCAACCTGCAGAGCAGTGAAGCTCTCAGCGTCTCACTGCTTTTGTTTAGGGCAGGGGATATTTCACCAGCACATCCCAAAAAAGCAAGAGCTGGCTGTCGGGAGAGGGAGATGAGCCCTGAAGAGCCCATTCAGTGTCCTCTGCCAGCAAAACTGCCACCAGCCCCTGGGAGTCCCTGGCACTGCCCTGAGCGCTGCTGGTGGCTGGCTGCCCGCCCCACGGGGGAGTGCCCTGGGCACTAATAAACACGGCCTCACACCAGTTTTGCTGAACTCGGTGTCCAGGTTCAGAAATCCCCCCCCTTCCCAGTTCCCTCAGGCACTCTGCGGTTTGATTTCCCTAGCGGCTCAAAGTGGCCATGGGGTTACCTGGGGGGTCAGAGCCCAACCAGGCCCCCAGCTGTCTTGGCCAGACAGATTTTACACGGGAAGACATTCGAAAGCCACCATCTCCAAACGTGAGGACATACTGCCTTTTTACACAGAGCCCTGCCTAGCGAGAAGGCACAATCGTAATGAGCATGTGTTACGCACAGAATCACAGAATCACAGAATCTTCTAGGTTGGAAGGGACCTTAAAGATCATCTTGTCCAACCGTCAACCTAACTGACAAAAATAAACACCCACACAACAAACAAGAAGCCTCCCCATCCCTAAACCATGTCTCCCAGCACTTCATCAACCCGTCTTTTGAACACCTCCAGGGATGGGGCCTCAACCACCTCCCTGGGCAGCCCATTCCAATGCCTGAGAACCCTTTCAGTGAAAAATTTTTTCCTAATATCCAGCCTGAACCTCCCCTGGCGCAACTTGAGGCCATTTCCTCTCGTCCTGTTGCCTGTGACTTGAGAGAAGAGACCGACCCCCACCTCTCTACACCCTCCTTTCAGGGAGTTGGAGAGAGCAATGAGGTCTCCCTTATTGCTCCCTTATACTCCAACCAATGCCTATTAAAAGCAGTATGAATATTGACTACAGGGTACAATTATAATTGTAGAATATAAAGACATGAAATGAGAAGAAAAGACTGAATCTGTCCTGAAGGTCTTGTACTTTTTGAAAAAGGACAGAAGTGAAGGACAATGGGACCAGGGGTGTGCTGAGCTATTGAGCTTTGTGACTTCTTGTTTCCTTCAGTCACTTATAGAAATGAAAACAACCATGTAGATGTATAGAAGACAAGCCTATTTGAACTTGAGACTACCTGCCTAAACACAGGACTTCAAAATACTTTGTCCTGAGTGGGACTGGGCCTGTCCCATGCCAGGGTCACTTACTGGATGGGAATATGAGTAATGCAGCAAGCAGAAGCAGCTCACGTTGTGGCTGTACATCACGTTTCATTTCACACAACATTTCAGCCTTCCCAGTGCTCCCACAGGCAGATAAGCCAGATCTCCTGCTGCGCAGGCAGGGCTCAGTTTTAAAATATATCCCCCCTAGATCAGCTGTTTATTGCACATAACAGGCAAGGTGGTCAGAGTTAATAAAGGCCAAGGTTTCAAAGAATTAATGCTGCCAAGGTCATTGAAGAATCCGGATTTAAGACAACTAATTATTTTTCAAAGACCCTTGCTGCCCTTTAGCTTTCCTGGTAGTTAAAAAATGCAATTACCTCCAGACAGATACCTTCCTATGTACACGGAGCTGAACCAGATGATGATCTAATAATGTGTTATACTGATCTAATGGCAAACACAAACAACATTGTAGAGCTGTGTGCTGAGTGGGCTGTGGCTACTGAGAGGGCTCAGTCCCAAAGCATTTTCTACCTGAAGGTCACATAACCCAAGCACTAGAAAGCGCTGAAGAAATCTGGCCCGAGTCCTTGTCTGGCCAGGGCTGTAGTACTTCTACTTGGCACAAAATGTCCTTTCTTCATTCACAGTCTTGAGTCATTTTCTGGGAGAAACCCATCTTGAAGAACACGTCCAACGTTTTATTTCAAAATGCAGCAAAAGAGCACCGTCAGCTTGGCTGCTTTGTAAGTCAGTGCCTAGAAGGGTTTTGTTAACTTAAACCTGAGTTCAGCTCCCTCTTCTATTATCTCCCATAAACCTGTCCCAAGCTCTGGGGTGGTCCCAAGCACCCTGCTGTGGGGTGGGAAGAAGTTCAGTCCCTCCAATGGAAACAGTGCTACTGCATATGAAAAAAAAGTTCATGGATTCAAGAATCTGACATTAAATTTTAATGAGAGAAAAGCAGTTCTACTGCATACGAAAAAAAATGTTCACGGATTCAAGAATCTGACATTAAATTTTAATGAGAGAAAAGAGTAGTCAGATGCGTTCTACTAAGGACATTATTAAATATTCAGTGTGATATAGCTAAACACAGAGGGGTTTTTTTCTCCCCTCCACAACAGCCCTGATGGCAGGGCAGTATTGATGCTGCTCTCTGGCTCACCTGGTAGCCCCTTCCTCGTGACTTGCTGCCCTCTCCTGCAAAGTGCAAATTCAAACCCCCTTCAGCAGGGAGGACAAGTACAGACTGAACCGTTAGTTATCATGGGTAAGTAAAAACTGTAGCTATTGAATGAACCCGTGTTTGCCATGTCCTAGGTGAGTATCAGTGGGATATTAGGGGAAGGAAAACAGACAAGCAAGAACACTCCCTCCCTCTACATTGGTGCCTGATGCACCAGGTGTATTTGCCATGTCCTAGGTGATATCAGTGGGATATTAGGGGAAGGAAACCAGACTCTCCCTCTACATTGGTGCCTGATGCACCAGGCACACCCCGAAAGCGCTTCACTGGGTTGGAGTCCTTGAAGCCAAAGAGGGGCACACACAGGGTCAGAAATCCTGTGCAATATGTCCCACCTGCAGCAGCATTAGAAATCCCCAAAATCAGAATCGCCCGGGCCCAATTAACTGTACTGGCAAAAAGAAACACGGAACATGTGAATGCCTCTTTCAGCAGCTGGCTAGCAAGTCAAAGAATCTATATTTTTGACTCGTGTATTTCCTGCTAAAAGCCTTCTGAGGAAAATAAATCATTCACACCTCTTAGTGTCTACAGGTCAAGGTGATACCTATGTACACACTGGATAGATAAGCAGATGCTTAGTGGGATTCTAAAATCCCATGGGCTCCCGTCTCACCGCAAGCTGAGCGCTGAATGCTGCTGAAAATATCTGCGGATGCCTTTCTGCCTCTTTAAATGCCTGAGTGCCTCCAAGTTCAAGGTCACTTTTGCAAGTGGGAGTTAAATTCTGAGTTGGTTAGATGCTTTCGAAGAGAATTACCTCGGGTGTTGCTACATTCAGCACAGGGCTGTTGGAGATGCCTCCAAAAGAACCTGGAGGTCTTCAGCTGCATCGTAGACCACAGTGAAGCTTCCCTGAGCATTGCGCAGGGGGCAGATAGCTACAAGACAGTTATTTGTCCTAGGCCAAAGCCCAAAATCCCTACAGGAACTAAACCTTCTGTCAAGGGACTAGGCTTCCTGGCTGCAGGAAGCTCATTTCCCGTAACGAAGCCGAGGGGTGCCTGCAAAAGGCTGCTGTGCAAAAAGCTTCATGCCTCCCATCTGTAGCAGCATTTGCCACCCACTCTGAACAGTTCCTAGCAAGTGTGGGATAAATAGACTTGGGGAGGGTAGGTAAAAATAATAATTAATAAGAAACTCAAATCCCATGTTAAATCTGCCGCAGAGGCACTAGAGGGAGGGCCAGAACACCCCATGGGGTTGGATTTTGTCCGTCTTCTGGTCATTTCATCATTTCCCAGAGAAGGAAGAGTATCTATGTACTTATTTTAATTAAGACCTCAAAACTCCAAAGAAGGCTTATTTTGCTTGAGATACAAGAAATTTGGCATAGATGTACACACAGATGCACAAATGCTATAAGCTTCATCTCGTGAAAGATGATATAATGCAACTACTAATTTGATGTTAATGTCACTAATTTTCCCTTCGGCAAAGTTACTAAAACTTATGTATATCTAGGGATACTTTGTGTTTTTCCTTCTCACCCACCCCTCATCCCCCCTTTTCCCACCCCTGCTTTTTACTTTCTCTTGTGAGCAGAAGACAAGTTTCTAATTTCTAATCACATACTTTTGTACCACAACTTCCTTTGATAAGGATTGCTCGATTGTAACTCCAGGAATGATGTGATAAAGTGTTCTCAAGCCTCCGAGCGGTTTCCAGTTATGACATAAATATATCGACTGGGGAGCACAGCACTTTCTTTGTCACACTCATTACCATCCACAGCAAGTACCTTTATTGCTGTAGTAAATATACTGTAGATAAAGCTTTAGCTAAATTACAGCCTTGTCAATTAACTGCTAATTAATACTCTAGAAAACGGACTAAACAGAATATTTTTATACTCTAAAAATTTATACTAGGAATAAAATGAGGTCATGTATTCAGTACCTCATCACTAAATTATTTGTAAGGCTGCAGTGCTGTGCTGTTACTACATGGTAATTAAGAACCAGAGGATGTAGGATTGCTTTTCAAATTGTAGTTAACTTTCAGTATACTCTTGTGAGATGACTAGGTACTACCAGCTCCACTTTATTACTGGTAAGCTAAAACAAAACTATTATTAATAATTTGCTAGAAGCGACAAAAAAAAGCAGTACTGAAGGCAGAAAGAAACACATAGTGGTCCAATTAAAAGGTTGCAAGGGAGAAAAAAAAAAGCAATGGCCCAATTAACTAAAACTGCTGCAAATTATTCATAGATTTTACAAGCAGAAAAAGACCATTGCAAAAGCCTTTTCACTTGCATAACACAAGCCACAGAACCCCAGTTCTTTAAATTCGCTCAGTGACAAAAAAAAGCAGTACTGAAGGCAGAAAGAAACACATAGTGGTCCAATTAAAAGGTTGCAAGGGAGAAAAAAAAAAGCAATGGCCCAATTAACTAAAACTGCTGCAAATTATTCATAGATTTTACAAGCAGAAAAAGACCATTGCAAAAGCCTTTTCACTTGCATAACACAAGCCACAGAACCCCAGTTCTTTAAATTCGCTCAGTAAACATTTTCTCCTTCCCTATTTTGGAAACAGAAAGTCAAGCCTCGCATTTCCTCGATAACACAGCATCTAGCCTCTCGCACACAGACAGTCTTTGTTTCAAGCTTCTAAACATATCGCTGTTTTCATCGATCAGGCATTTCACTGAGCTAGCCAACGCAAAGTGAAAATGAGAGAAAAAAATTAGACTGTAAACACTGAGATTAAAGATTCATTCATCTCATTAATTTTTTACTAGTGACATTGTCTACTGCCTGCTGCCATCACCCAGCCGGTAGGCAGTTCCTTCACAATCTCACTTATACTGTCTAATGCCTGCTGCCATCACCCAGTTGGTAGGCAGTTCCTTCACAATCTCACTTATATGTTTCCAACACACAAGATGCACAAACCAGATATAACACAGGTAAATGATTTTTTCCTTCAGACTTGTGAAGCCAACTACACTATATCACTTAACACAGTTCCTACCTGATCTTACAAAGCTCACTTTGAAACACCTTGCAAAATCCTACTTTGAAATTTCCCCAAAGCAGATGGGCTGCAATTCTGATTTCAGCCAGAACAAAACAGATAGAGCAGACCTCCTCAGTTCCTTCCCTACCACCTATCTGTTTGTTTGAAAGCAGCACAGAGTTTATCTGATTGCTCAATGAGCCTACACTTCCACCAGAAGCTCTCACCGGTGGGGCAGCCACTGCCCAGCAGCAGCCAGGAGGCATGGATGGGGTTCTGCACAGTCAGTCCCCTGCCCTCCCCAGCCTGAGGGGTTTTGGGTTTACTTTTTTCTCCCTTACAAGAGAACATCCTGGTAGTTCATGGAATCAGGGAATTGTCAGAGTTGGAAGGGACCTCTAGAGACCATCCAGTCCAACTCCC
>NW_015094509.1:1878356-1943612 GCF_001431845.1 Calidris pugnax
CCCTACACTTGCCCTTGTTGAACCTCATGAGGTTCCTCTCTGCCCAGCTCTCCAGCCTGTCCAGGTCACACTGGATGGCAGCACAGCCCTCTGGAGTGTCAGCCAGCCCTCCCAGTTTGGTACCATCAGGGAACTTATTGAGGATACACTCTGTCCCCTCGTCCAGGTCAGTTGTCTCATTTGCAAAAGCCTTTCGATTCTGTGCCAGAACTGTACCTTGGTGCCTGTGCTAAATGCAGGCCCGAGGGTGTCCTTACCTGCCCAGGCAGTCTCTGGGGGGTTACACCGTGGCCCCATTGCAGTGTAGGTGCAGTTAATCTGGCTGGTAACCTAAAGGAGAACTTAAGCCTCTTAGAGTAGTGCCCAGCCCTCCTCCAGCACTAGCTGGGCCACATATAGATGTTTACATCCCCGTTCCACATTTGCATCTCTTGGCTTTTTTAGGCAGTCTCTGGGGGGTTACGCTGTGGGCCCATTGCAGTGTAGGTGCAGTTAATCTGGCTGGTAACCTAAAGGAGAACTTAAGCCTCTTAGAGTAGTGCCCAGCCCTCCTCCAGCACTAGCTGGGCCACATATAGATGTTTACATCCCCGTTCCACATTTGCATCTCTTGGCTCTTTCTTCCAGCTCAAGACGTGCTCGGCTCCTGCCTTGAGAGCTCCTGTTTCGGTACTCGCCACAGCAGCAGGTCTCCAGATCGATAAATAAATGTAAACTGGGCGAACAGCTGTGAAGGGGCAGAAGGATGATCCAGAGAACTCCAGGCACGAGGGGCAGGTCCTGCTTGACAAACCTGATCTCCTTCTATGACAAAGTGACCCGCTTGCTGGATGAAGGAGAGGCTGTAGATGTTGTTTACCTGGACTTTAGCAAGGCCTTTGATACAGTCTCCCACAGTATCCTCCTGGAGAAACTGGCTGCCCATGGCTTAGATGGGAATACTCTCCACTGGGTTAAAAACTGGCTGGAGGGCCGGGCCCAGAGAGTGGTGGGGAATGGAGTCAAATCCAGTTGGCGTCCAGTCACGAGTGGTGTCCCACAGGGCTCGGTACTGGGGCTAATTCTCTTCAACATCTTTATAAATGATCTGGATGAGGAGATTGAGTGCACCCTCAGTAAGTTCGCAGATGACACCAAGCTGGGTGGCAGTGTCAACCTGCTGGAGGGTAAAGAGGCTTGCAGAGGGATCTGGACAGGCTGGATGGATGGGCCGAGACCAACAGGATGAGTTTCAATAAGGCCAAGTGCCGGGTCCTGCCCTTGGGTCCCACCAACCCCCTGCAGCGCTCCAGGCTGGGGGCAGAGTGGCTGGAGCTGCCTGGCAGAAAAGGACCTGGGGGTGTTGGTGGACACCGGCTGAACAGGAGCCAGCAGTGTGCCCAGGTGGCCAAGAAGGCCACCAGCATCCTGGCCTGTGTCAGGACCAGTGTGGGGAGTAGGGCCTGAGAGGTGATTGTCCCCCTGTACTGGGCACTGGTGAGGCCTCACCTTGAGTACTGTGTCCAGTTTCGGGCCCCTTACCATAAAAAAGCAATTGAGGTGCTGGAGCGGGTCCAGAGAAGGTGAGGGGTCTGGAGCACAAGTCTTGTGAGGAGAGGCTGAGGGAGCTGGGGGTGTTCAGCCTGGAGAAGAAGAGGCTGAGGGGAGACCTTCTTGCTCTCTCCAACTCCCTGAAAGGAGGGCGTAGAGAGGTGGGGGTCGGTCTCTTCTCCCAAGTCACAGGCAACAGGACGAGAGGAAATGGCCTCAAGTTGTGCCAGGGGAGGTTCAGGCTGGATATTAGGAAAAATTTTTTCCCCAAAAGGGTTCTCAGGCATTGGAATGGGCTGCCCAGGGAGGTGGTTGAGGCCCCATCCCTGGAGATGTTCAAAAGACAGGTTGATGTAGTGCTGGGAGGTCTGGTTTAGTGATGGTGATGCTCCTTGTTTGTTGTGTGGGTGTCTATTTTTGTCAGTTAGGTTGATGGTTGGACAAGATGATCTTTAAGGTCCCTTCCAACCTAGAAGATTCTGTTATTCTGTGATTCTGTGAAACCTCTGTGCCTGAAAAATCCCCCTACTCCCCTGAAATTGCTTTTTTGCATTACACAGCAATAGAAATGACTATTACTTTACTAAATAAACAGTCTGAGTTTCTGGTATGGATGCGATTAACAGCCAGACCTGGTTTTGGTACAGGTTCTGCTCCCTCCCCGGCTGCAGAGGCTGGTGAGCATTCCCAGCAGAGGCTGGTGAGCATTCCGAGCACACTGGCAGCAGGGTGGCTTTCCTTTGCAATTTTGAAGGGAAGTCATTGCAGGCATATTGATGTACCACACTGCAGGGTGGCTGCCTCTCAGTGCTAACTGGAAGTGGCTGGAAGATAAATAATGTAAAGCTCTTTCCAGGACTCCTGGTGTGTGGTACAGCAGGGGATGGAACTACAGTCTGGGTTTGTTTAACCTCCATGTCTCCCTCGGCAATGCAGCCCTTCCCACAACCATCCAGCCCCTAGTGTGCACATGTGTTTGCCTTCTCTTGTGCATATGCATCAAGTCCTGGCTGCTCCCTTTCTCCCTCACACAGCCATGAGCACCCTTGGTCACTCTGAGTCACAGTTATTCTTATTTCCCTCATCCTTGGAGCCCAAGATGGCAGCTGGAGGATCTCGGTCAGGTTTCCACAGGCAGGACCCTGCAATGCAAGCCAGAACTTTGGTGACAGCCTTGTCCTTTTTAACCTCTCCCAGGTGGGTACATTGGGCTCCTGGCAGTGACATGTCACACTTAATACCATTTGTTTTGTACTACAGGAAGGGACAATTACTAATGGCAAAGTTTTGATCCATTCTGTAAGGACCTGGGAGTGTGCAAACCACAATAAATAATATCCTCAGCACTATTAAGGATGTTTTCAGAAGACAGCTGGTTGCCTGTTCTTCCTTCTTCCACTGAACCAGGCAAGTCAATGCATAACAGCCCCCAATGCACACACAGAGCTTTAAGTGCCCTAGACCGAGGGTATAAAAGTGTGTGTAAGTTCAAAAACCATAAGGCAGCATGTCCTGCAATTCTCCTCCTAACACATCCATGATAATTAATCACTTAATCGAGGTCTTCACAGTGGCTTTATGAGCAATATCGTGGTTTGTTGTGAAGGAAAGAGACATGTGAATGGTTTTGTTGCTCAGCTTGAAGCTGGTAGCTGCTTGCCTGGGTGAAGAACTAGAATTTGCTGCTGTTCTCTCTGAACTCTAAACTCTGGATTTTTTCTTTCCCTTGTGATGACCGTACCCAGTGGTGTCTCCACTGTGCTTTCCACTTAATGCATTATCTCCTGATGTCAACTTAAAACAGCCTAAGACAAAGTATATAGTTTCTTTTGCAGCTTGTCTGTGCTTTATCTTATGCTTTAACCTGAGCAGTGACACCACAGGGTACTGTGCTATGAAGCATAGACTTCACAGGGTACTGGTTTACCCTATAAAGTAAATCAGTATATAGCTGTGTGTCTCCAGCCAATTTCAGCATTAAGAGGAAATATTGCAGATAAGTCACCTAATTCTCTTCTTGCGTGTACAAGATACAGAGTCAGCTCGTTGGTATGAAGTACTCACTGCTATCAAAACAGAAAATGAGGGGGAAATCGGGCTACCCGTATAATACCCATCTTAAAGAAATTAAAGATATGCTGCATGTTCATTTTCCTTATTGAACAGAGCAGTAATAAAGAGGTTTATTTAATTGTGAGAAAGCAAATAACTTTTGAAGATGCTCCTGTGAGGAAGCTTGATTTTGTGCAGCATATTTCTTTCAAACTAGAGTCTGCAAATGCCTTGCAGTGTTAAATACGTCAGCTGAAGAACTAAATAATAAATCAGACCAGAGGAAGATAGACCTTTTAGCAAAGCTTCCTCTATCTCTAAGTGGTCGTTTCTTTCATGTTTAAAGAGGACATACACTTGCCCCCCCCCCCAAATTAAAAAAGAACATCTCAGGCTGGCTGATGATAAGTGCTCCACCTATTTACACACTCTATGTATCTGCATGTGCGTGCATGCAATAGGAGGAGGTGGGGATGTTTAGGAAATCAGTTTACACATGGATGATATCCTTGAGTTTTACTTGCCTAATTGCTTGGCTCTTCCAGCGACCTGTTTCTGCAGCACCTCACTCTGAAATCACACTGTCTCACGGTCGTAAGGCACCCTCTGGAAGGTACACATGCACATTTATCAAAGCTGAGGAGAATGTTGCTGCCTTCCATGTGATATTTATGGGCCCCTCAGAGCACCTCCAGGTGTTGTGTGATTAATATTTGCAGCCTGATCTGCTGGTGGTGAATTCCCTCCTTGCTGCTCGTTATGCATTTCTTACAGCCTCCCAAGCCTGCAGACCATACGGATCCTTCACACTGGGCAGAGCAGGAGGAAAGGAGAGGACAGAAGACCAGAGAGCAGAACCAATCCATGGAGCCCAGTGACCAGTGGTAGGCTCATGGTTTTCTCCCCTCTGAGGTGGCTCTCATGGTAGAGAAAAAAAGACAAAGCTCCAACAGTTTTCCTTTCTCACAAGGCTTCTTATATGGCTTTTCTTCTTTTATCTTGTCTTCTTCACGGGCAGCAGGACTATAAATACTAAAAGGAACTGGCAAGAATGTACCCTTGCACAGCCTTAATGTCACTGTGTGTGCTGGAGTGCAAAGTGGACAGGCTCATATGCTCTCCCTAAATAGCCTCCTTCTTAATGCCATTGTTGAAGACAGAATAAAATTTCCAAAATCATGAAAATGATGAAGAAAAATGGTGTTTGATATAATTCTGATTCTTTTCACTTTCTTTTCCAATCCAGAAGCTTGAGGGAGCACACTGATCATGTCCTCAGACTCATCTTTCTGCCTCCTGGGAAGTTTTAATGACATGGTGCTGTCCTTATTTAGATCACATTTACATTAGAGTCAAAGCAGCTTAATTATCTCTACTCCATAAAGAAAAGAAGATGACAAATTGAGGTGAATGCCATTCTCAATCAGGAACTGGGAGACAGTAGGACTTAGAGAAAACCTATCAAATACTATAGGTCGCCCACCAAGCTGCAGAACCTGCTCACCACAGATCTGATGCCGTGTACTTGGAACTCATTTGCCAAACCTGCTAGTTACCATTTTTAGATCACTCCTACAAATTTGTTGCTATTATGTCTGCTGGGAAAACAATGCCAGAGTCAAATGGACACACATTTTGCTGGGCTAGTCAATCAGAGTACTCTACTGCTGTCCATCGCCCTGTTGTGTTGTGGCAGGCTGAAGGCCTTGCTGTGCCACATCACTGTGGTGACTCCAGGCACGCTCTACAATACCTGGCTTTGGGGGTTTCAGTAACGTAGCTGTAGAGCAAGGAATTGACTTGCAGGTTGTCAAATCTACCGAAGGAGCAGCATAAATATAGAGTGCAGTATGAGTCCCAGGCTTGCACAGCTCCACCTAGTCAGTCCCTGAACTAGTCAGGGTGAGCCTCCACGAGACATGGTTTTGGTGGTGAGGCCAGTACGCAAAGAGATGTCTTTGCTTCTCGTGATGAACACACTGCAATGGGAGATGTCTGAGTAACCTCCACATAATACTCCACAACTGAGTTCAGAATTGAGTTTTATAAGACTTGAGCATTTATTGGGCATTTATTGAGCATTTATTCTCATGAATATTGAGCATTTATTCTCATGAAAAAGAATAAATGCTCATTTATTGAGCATTTATTCTCATGAAAAAGGGAGTGAAAATGGTATCTCTAAATATTTGTTTAGTACTTGATATATCCATCCATATTTGAGGTGCTGGAGCGGGTCCAGAGAAGGGCAACAGAGCTGGTGAGGGGTCTGGAGAATAAGTTTTATGAGGAGAGGCTGAGGGAGCTGGGGGTGTTCAGCCTGGAGAAAAGGAGGCTGAGGGGAGACTCGTGCTCTACAACTCCCTGAAAGGAGGGTGTAGCCGTGGGGGATTGGTCTCTTCTCCCAAGGAAGAGGTGATGAGACAAGAGGAAATGGCCTCAAGTTGCACCAGGGGAGGTTCAGACTGGATGTTAGGAAAAATTTTTATGCTGAAAGGGTTATTAAGCTTTGGAATGAGCTTCCCAGGGAAGTGGTTGAGGCACCATCCCTGGAGGTATTTAAAAGACGGGTTGACGTAGTGCTTAGAGACATGGTTTAATTATGGTTTTTATCAGAGTTAGGTTGATGGTTGGACTAGATGATCCTAAAGGTCTCTTCCAACCTAGACAATTCTATGATTCTATGTTTCTATGATTCTATGATCTGGAAAGTAACATCGCTTTTATACAGCTTGGGAAGTCATATGTCGTGTGCCTTTGCTCAGGGTCACCCACAAACCAGGAGGGGTGTATTTGAGTTTCATGGCCCCCATTCCCTTCTCTCTCCACCGACGTGGTATCCCTACAGCCACTGCGAAGGCAGCAGTGGAAACAGAGGCCGTCTGCGTATATGACTCTGCTTCACTAGAAGCTTGTGAGGATATTTACATGTGACATTGCATGACAGCTGAATAATACTTTTAATAAAAACATAACTCAGTTGGCATCTTCAGCCTGCTGACTCTGCTTTTCATAACGTGCTTTATCAATGCCAGGAAGCTGTCAAAAGCTATAAACAGCATTGAAGGAAAGCGCTAATGTCATTTCCCCAAGTCTCTGATCTACATAATGGGAAAATATTAACACAAAGATATTAACACCAGATATTTCTGGTTCTAAATGTGCAGGGATTTTACGTCAACTGAAGTGTTCAGAAAACATGGACAGATTTCTCAGCCAGCATGAATCACTATAGTTTATATTGACTTCAGCGTAAACAAGCTGATTTTTACTGAGGATGCAGTATAAATATTGACAAATCTGCTATTACTCATTAGAAATAATGAGGTGGGCAGAAACAGCTTCGTCACACGGCCACACAAGGCCACTTCATCTCACTTGGGTTTTGAATTGGAGGGAACCATAAGGAATGGGGTTAAATCCTCCTCTGGAAAGCCAAAAGCAAGTCGGGGCACAGCGAGTACCGCGGTGCTCTCCCTGGCAGCATGGCCAGTGGGGCAGAGCCCTCACCAACAAGGGACCAGGACGCTGAGCAGCCAGACCAGGGCAGTATCAGGTCTGGGGCAGTCATCAGGGTCAGAGACAGCCGGGTGGTGACCAAGCAAGTCCACAGTGGCAAGAGAGAGTCACAGAATCACAGAATCTTCTAGGTTGGAAGGGACCTTAAAGATCATCTCGTCCAACCGTCAACCTAATTTTGACAAAAATAAACACCCACACAACAAACAAGGAGCATCATCACTAAACCATACCTCCCAGCACCACATCAACCCGTCTTTTGAACACCTCCAGGGATGGTGCCTCAACCACCTCCCTGGGCAGCCCATTCCAATGGCTGATAACCCTTTCGGTGAAAAAATTTTTCCTAGTATCCAGCCTGAACCTCCCCTGGTGTAACTTGAGGCCATTTCCTCTTGTCCTGTCGCCTGTGACTTGGGAGCAGAGACCGACCCCCACCTCTCTACACCCTCCTTTCAGGGAATTGGAGAGAGCAAGAAGGTCTCCCCTCAGCCTCTTCTTCTCCAGGCTGAACACCCCCAGCTCCCTCAGCCTCTCCTCACAAGACTTGTTCTCCAGACCCCTCACCAGCTCCGTTGCCCTTCTCTGGACCCGCTCCAGCACCTTGATGTCTTTTTTGTGGTGAGGGGCCCAAAACTGGACACACCACTCGAGGTGGGGTCTCACCAGTGCCCAGTCCAGAGGCACCATCACCTCTCAGGCCCTACTCCTCACGCTGTTCCTGACACAGGCCAGGATGCTGGTGGCCTTCTTGGCCACCTGGGCACACTGCTGGCTCCTGTTCAGCCGGTGTCCACCAACACCCCCAGGTCCTTTTCTGCCAGGCAGCTCCAGCCCCTCTGCCCCCAGCCTGGAGCGCTGCAGGGGGTTGGTGGGACCCAAGGGCAGGATCCAGCACTTGGCCTTGTTGAACCTCATCCCATTGGCCTCGACCCATCGATCCAGCCTGTCCAGATCCCTCCAGCAGGTTGACACTGCCACCCAGCTTGGTGTCGTCTGCGAACTTACTGAGGGTAAGTCCAGATCATTGATAAAGACGTTGAAGAGAACTGGCCCCAGTACCGAGCCCTGTCCGACACCACTCGTGACTGGACGCCAACTGGATTTGACTCCATTCCCCACCACTCTCTGGGCCCAGCCTCCAGCCAGTTTTTAACCCAGTGGAGAGTCCTCCCATCCAAGCCATGGGCAGCCAGTTTCTGCAGGAGGATACTGTGGAGACTGTATCAAAGGCCTTGCTAAAGTCCAGATAAACAACATCCACAACCTTTCCAGCCTTTCCACCAAGCGGGTCACTTGATCATAGAAGGAGATCAGGTTTGTCAAGCAGGACCTGCCCCTCATGAACCCGTGCTGGCAGGGCCTGATCACCTGGGTGTCCTTCATGTGCCACATAATGGCACTCAGGATGGTCTGTTCCCAGGCACCGAGGTCAGACTGACAGGCCTGTAGTTCTCTGGATCATCCTTACAGCCCTTCTTGTGGATGGGCGTCACATTTGCCAGACACCAGTCGGCTGGGACCTCCCCAGTTTGCCAGGACTGCTGATAAATGATGGAAAGTGGCTCAGTGAGCACTTCCACCAGCTCCCTCAGTACCCTCGGGTGGATCTCGTTTGGTCCCATAGACTTGTTTGCATCCAAGGCCAAGACGCTGAGCCGATGGAGCTGGGTCAGGGCAGCAGCAAGAGCGTGTAAGCGGGCACCCCTTTGGCACAGCGGCAATGTAGGACAGGGTGAAGCCTCAGATAACAAGCAGCTCCCATGAGACAGGAGGAGCAGGCTTCTGTGTTCCTTCACAACAGCCCTTATCAGTGGAGGAGCTGGCCTTGGAGACAGCCAGCTACACTCCAGAAGGGGATGTGCCCAGCACCCTGGCAAGGAGGTTTGGTTTACACATCCCCATTTAGAAACATAATTTTCTCCACCTTCCCCTAAGCTCCTTGGACACAGAGCAGTCAGAAGAGAACTGTATCTCATTAGCGTGAATTAAAATTTTCCTGAATCTTCAGCAGGCTAATTGCTGAGTGACTTTGCGATAAAAGGAGAAAGAAAGCATATTTTAATTTCAAGACTGAAACTGGGGGATTAGGAGAAGACAGGTTTAGATAAGATACCGGGAAGAGCTTTTTAACTTACTGCTCGCTCTTCTTTGCGGGGAGTGTGGAAACCCAGGGGGTTATCCTTGTCGATGAAGGTAATTCATTTAGAGGAGCTGGTGTGTCCTTGGCAAAATAACCCCACAAAATACATGTAATTGCTACTATTTCTCCCACTGTTAAATGCATCTGCCACCTTAACTGGACCATGTGGAGGGGCTGTGCTGTTATTGTGGCTTTACTGTCAGGTGAGGACAGGTATCTCAGGTAAGCTTGAAGTGGATGGGCAGCCTGGTGGCTTCCCTCCCCGCTTTGAAGTTCCCTGCACGGAGACCCTGAGGTCTCTGCACAGCAGTGCTGGGGCCAGATCCAGCAGCACTGGATGAAAATGGGTATGGAGCAAGCTCTCCTTCCCCGTTCCTCTATTCAAATGGTAGGACTCGTGAAAAAAAGCAGAAAAACTCCAATTAACGCAGTTGCTTTCATTTTATTAATTTCATGCTATGTACTGGCGTAAATGTGTGTGGTGGTAAGAAACAGTAATGGAGAAGGCAACAGGCACATTGAGAGCCAGAGAGGGGACATATAGCCCTATTACAGCATTAAATATATTAACTTTTCAGTTCTTATCATATTACTCAAATACTGGCATTTTGGATGTGAGCAGTCACGTGTAGAGAAGGAGCCTGAGTTAGGTCTGAAGGAAGGAGAAATTAGAAAGTGTGCAGAACCAGGCAGGAAAATTCTGACCCAGGGGTTAATTTTGACATTTCACAAGACTCCTTACGGGCAGAATAGCCACCACCTACTGCTTCCCAGCAACTAGCTTGGGAAGAGGGAGCAACCCGCTTGGTTGTGGAGGCCAGTGATTTCTTCCCAAACCAGCAGGAATCTGATATCTGCCTCTGAGGGTGGGAAGAGACCTGAACCTACCAGTGAGCAGTTTTTCAGCCATGGTGACCTGGAGAGCTTCAGGGACTTCTGCAGGGACAGCAGGCAGGGCCCTGGGGTGTAAGGAGCAGGGTGACCAAGGGGGTGTTTGAAGCAACCACTGTCAGAGCATTATGACCTGAAATGACTGAATGCCCAGGGCTCTTCTTTTCCAGATGTAACAGTGGACGTGTGATTTGTGATGGAATGGGAGATCAGGAAAAAAAAGTTTTTCCCCATCCTCATTCCACACACTGCTAAGAACTAACAACAGACCAGCTCTTTCTTGGCACCAGCGGGTACCACCTGAAGCCTGGACATGGCCATTTGATGTTCAGATCCTACAGGGATCCTACATCTGTGTAAGTCAAGATAGGTATATGGTCCATGCTGGCTTTTCACATGAGATAGGAGGGAACTGTAAAGTTTTATCTGTAATGTAATGCAACTCAGGAATATTTCAGGAATGTGTATTTGAAAAGTTATATGAAATGATCAATGCAAGAGTGTCCAACCATTCAGCTTGCAGACATGCATTCAGTTAGAACCTCAGTGTTTGTGAGCAAAGCTTAAAAACTTGAGGAGGTATATTTATTGCTCGAGCAGTTTTCATTTCATGAGTTGGTAAAGTGCTGTGGGAAATGAGCAGTTTGAATTTTTCTCATCCAAACTCTCATACACAGGTCACTCTGAGCGAGATTCAGGTGTGGGAAAAAGGGTTGTTCCTGCTGCAATCTCACATAGAGAATACATGAAGAAAAAAGAGACAAAAGTGTGTGTGGAGGGAATTTTGCAGCCAGGTACCCTTGAAAGAGACTGTGCTGGCCTTGCAGATGCAGAATGGAGGATCAAATGGGTTTAATAAAAGGCAAACAATTCACAATAATTTATGTCCCATGTTTCCATCTTCTTCCAGAACAGATGGGCTTTTCCAGCCCGTAGTAGGAAATAATGATCCTGAAGAGAGAAGAAAGAGAAAGGGGAAAGCAACACTCTTGTAGATAAAGCTGTTGTAGATGCTGCTGTCGGACTCGCCTCTCCAAACCTTTCAGAGCTAATCTGGCCAAGAGTTCACTTTAATTAACTCATGGGGAATTCCAAAGATATCAAGAAACCAGTTCCTGATTAAGTTCAGGGGGATTGGGCAATCTGATGATTTGAACTTGACCTAGTCCACTCTGGGTACCCTGCCTGCCTTACACTGGGTTACAGTGAGCTGAGGTTCCTTCCTCAGGCTGTTGGAAAGAGGATTGATGTGGGATGGCAGCAGATCACACAGAAAAGACTCCAGGGACCAAATGTCAGGCCACCAACTCTTCAGGTGAAGAGAGCTAAAAGAAGAAGACACCCTGGGCAAATAATTGCTTAGGATTCTGTGTTGAAGTCACAGAAAGAAAGTGGCTGCAGAGATCCCTCATTTTACTTGACCTGAATGCGCATGTATTCATTCTTTGAATATTTTATACTGCTCTGGCTTGTAGCATGCATTCCACTCCTGTGCCCTGGTTTGAATGCTGCATTTCATATGTCATTTGCAACAGTCTTAAGAAAGAAAATATAGGAAAAACATTTTAAAAGGGGAAAAAAAAAAAGATGATCCCCTAAAAGAAGAATGAGTAAAATGGGCATTTCCATCTCTACTATCTGGGGCAACAGATGGGGCAGTGACAAATGTGCCTGGAAGGGCAAAGCTCTGCTCCAATCAATCTCCTGCCTACAGCAGACAGTTTTAATTTAAAGCATGGAGGATAACGCACTGTGGAGGTAACTTTGTTAATTTATTATCCCTCACACTAATCTGGTGTGTAAATCATGACAACAGGCAAGCGCACAGCAGAAGTTGTAGACTGCTCTGCCCAGCAAACAAGCAGAGTTAGGTTAGGTGGGTCAAATAAGAAGAAACCCATACATGTCCCTTTAAAAAGCTCCCACATTTTCTATGTTAAAATATCCCATCAGCCCACTAGCAGTCTTTCAGAGAGAAGGCAGAAACTATGGCATACAAAATGGAGACAGGGAAAGTTTGATAAATAAACTGTTTTCAGTATCCAATCTCCAAGAATTTCTTAGGATAAGATAAAGAAAGTGGTTCTGAATTTTTGGCCAGCCACTTTTGAAGTGATAACATTGAGTCAAAAAGAGAAAGCTTTTTTCTTTTTTTTTCTTTTTTTTTTTTTTAATAATTCTATGCTGTATTGGTATGCACAGTGATGAAGACTTCCTTTTGCCATTCAACACACAAATGAACAGAAACCAGCATCTCCATCATGAGTTTCATGTCTTTCTGGATTAAGTTTCTGCCATAGATCAGTTGGCTCACCCCTTGAGAAGCATTAATCATTTACACGAAGCAGCTAAAACAGGGAATGTGAATTCCCCTTGAGTAGTTCCCCACTTGAGTACTGTCTGTAAGCATTCATACTTTTCACATATGGAGCAGGAGTTTTACCTCTGATTTCAAGCCAGGTGCTTCTTCAAACATGACAAACTGGCTCAGAAATTACACGGAGATTTCAGAAAAGTGTGCAAAACCTGTTCTTCGAGATGCCTACTTGGCAATATGAAACTGTGAAATGATAAAGTAATGTATAAATAAGTTACTGAGTCTACAGATAAGATGAGACTATAAGAAAACACTGCCTTGCTGGGGGAACAGTTCAGGGGTGATTCCTGCAATATATGAGGAATCAAACGGAAACACCAAAACCCACAGAACCATCATTGTGGACAGCTGGTGTGCAGCCACGCACTGCATTTCTGTCAGCTTCAGTACAGTGTAGTAATGGTTGTGTCCACCTATAGGTGCATATATCGTCCACCCATATGGGGTCCACCTATGGGTGGACAAATTATCATGCATATTAAAAAAGGTCTTCTCCTTCTTTTGGGCAGATGAAAACGGGAGCTCCTACAACACAGTATGCACAAAAGAAGTATTCCACAGAGGTGCTGATCAATAAATGATTAATTGCTCTGGGCACACCTCAACCTGTACCAGCTGTGCTCATCTGATAGCACAAACCTGTGCTTTGCTTTAGGATACATCAGCGAAAGCTGCATGCACAGAGAAAGGCTGGGGGGGGGCATGCAGTACAGAGCAAAAACTATTACAGATCTGGGAAGTGGTCAAAAATGTTTGCATGTGATTAGAATAATAATAACAAGCCCACAAATTTTTCAGAGATTTCTCACATATAAGATCTACTAACTGTTCTCAAGAGGTGGATTAATGAGTAGAGTACAGTGCAAATGGCTGGAGGCTCCTAAAACATGTGGTTTATCTCTGGGCTTTGTGCACCACTAGTGTAGTACATACAAAACCATTTCATTGTCTTGGGCAACGTGCTGGAATTCCCAAGCCTAATGATTTGAAAAATCACTTGCTTCTTCATTACTGAAGTCTCAGCCCAGTAGCATTAATTTAATCATTTGCTTGCATGTTGCTGGATGCAGACATTCCCTTATATCTGATTAAAAAACTTTCTCACTGTTCCTCTTCAGTTGATGGGCAGGCAATAAATAGGTGATGCACCATTCCACAGGTCACTGTCTGATTTATTTAGGTTCTAGGTTAAAAAATTAGAAGATTGCGTTGCCAGTAAGTCTTTATCCTGTATTCCCTGCAGATGTTTGGAGCAACAGTAACATCCAGTGGTCAAAACGTTAATTACATTATATGAGGGCATCACATGCTGGCAGCACCTTAAGGCTGCATCTTCCTTGCAATAAAAAAAGTGTGTGAAAGCAAGCCTTGAAAAGTCAGGATGGTGCTTACATTGCACAAAAGCAAACTTACACACAGTGACACACCTCTCTTCCTGCAAGGTTGGTGTGTTTTTCCTGCTCATGCCATGTGAGATGTACTGACCTTTAAGTTTGCAAATACTGAGGCTGAGACCTTTCTGGCTGGCTGGAAGTCAATGCACCGGGTGGTGTTAGGAGGCAGGAGGGAGGATGGGGTCAGGAGGAAGGCGCAGTGGCCTTGGGCTGATGTCTGGGGAATGAAGCCCTGAGCACGGGATGCTGCAGGGTGGCTGTGCTGCAGTGCCATGGCCCATCCGCTGCTCAGGAACCTCAGGCACAGCTCAAACCAGCACAGAAGCTATAGCTGTGTCCTGGAAATAGGATGCCAGCACTGCAGGGGCATGTCGGTGGAGTTTGACCCTTACAGCCAGGGAGGTAGACAGGGGGATGTCCTTAGAGAACATCTACCTGTTCGTTGGTGAGGGCATATAGTTTGGGAAGGGGGAATCTGCATTCCTCCACCCCAAATCTTCATCTTCATGCTTTTTATCTTCACCTGGGCTGGGGAGTGAGAAATAGGGGCAAAATATGAGTCCCACCCTGACAAGACAATCCTTGCTTGTGTTTTGGGGACTAGAAGAAAGAAGTGACCTCAGATAAATGCTCTGCGTAGGCTCATGGACAGGAGGAAGGGAGGTGACTTTCTTCTGCTCTCACCCAGGAGAAGAGGTTTCATTCACCGCAGCAGAAGTGAGGGAGCTGCCAGCTGTTTGTGGGGGAGACCTGGCTTTAATCTCCCCAGCAACACAGGTCCTGACCACATAGCAGGGAGCACATTGGCCAGCCAGGAGAACAAGACTTTGAAGACAAGGCAACTAGACTGGGATGTCACAAATTTAGCAGGTGGTAACTACAGTTAGACATCTAGAGCTAATTTGTCCCTGGAACTGCAATAAAGGAGAAAAATAAGAATAAAAAAAATAAAAATAAAAATTAAAGAAACAGCTTTTAGGAGGTCCAACATTCACATCCTTGTGCTGTGTCAGCATCAGGGCCACATAGCAGGGAGCACATTGTCCAGCCAGGAGAACAAGACTTTGAAGACAAAGCAACTAGACTGGGATGTCGCAAATTTAGCAGGTGATAACTACAGTTAGACATCTAGAGCTAATTTGTCCCTGGAACTGCAATAAAGGAGAAAAATAAGAATAAAAAAAATAAAAATAAAAATTAAAGAAACAGCTTTTAGGAGGTCCAACATTCACATCCTTGTGCTGTGTCAGCATCAGGGAAGCAGCAGCCCAGGAGCAAGCTTGGCTGCAGCTTTACAGGTGTGCCCAGAGCTCTGCCGTTCATGTACAAGGTTCTTTGGTCCCCCTAGCCCCAGCAGGCTTGTTTTGCTGCACTCCTGTAGTCCTCCAGGGCACCATTGCTCTGTGACCTTGAGGGCCACAAAACTGAGCAGGGACAGTTAATGATTCCCTGAGCCCCACTGACGTCTCCCTGCTCCCGTACAAACATTAGCCAAGGTAGAGGGGAACAAGCCGTGAGGGCTGTCTCACTGTCTTTTCCCTCCTGCTTTTTTAACATTAAGAGCAGAAATTTTGCAGATCTCCTGCAGAACCATGCTTGCCCAAAATGCCAGAGAGAGGAATTCTCCCTCACCATCTTTCCTGATGTGCATGCCTCCCCACAAAAATGCTGTGAAAGGGTGAGATTCTGAGGCATATGCAGATCACAGAGTCACAGAATCACACGGGGTTGGAAGGGACCTCTGGAGACCATCCAGTCCAACCCCCTGCCAGAGCAGGTCCACCCAGAGCAGGTCCCACAGGAACGTGTCCAGGTGGGTTTGAATGTCTCCAGAGAAGGAGACTCCACCACCTCCCTGGGCAGCCTCTGCCAGGGCTCTGCCACCCTCAAAGTGAAGAAGTTCCTCCTCATGTTTAGGTGGAACTTCTTAGATTCAGGTTTGTGCCCATTTCCTCTTGTCCTGTCCCTGGGCACCACTGAAAAAGATCTGCAGGGAGAGCTCACCCCAGGGACAAGTTTGTTATCTAGACTCCAGCGAGTGAGAAATAGGGGCAAAATATGAGTCCCACCCTGACAAGACAATCCTTGCTTGTGTTTTGTGCACTAGAAGAAAGAAGTGACCTCAGATAAATGCTCTGCGTGGGCTCACGGACAGGAGGAAGGGAGGTGACTTTCTTCTGCTCTCACCCAGGAGAAGAGGCTTCATTCACCGCAGCAGAAGTGAGGGAGCTGCCAGCTGTTTGTGGGGGAGACCTGGCTTTAATCTCCCCAGCAACACAGGTCCTGACCACATAGCAGGGAGCACATTGGCCAGCCAGGAGAACAAGACTTTGAAGACAAGGCAACTAGACTGGGATGTCACAAATTTAGCAGGTGGTAACTACAGTTAGACATCTAGAGCTAATTTGTCCCTGGAACTGCAATAAAGGAGAAAAATAAGAATAAAAAAAATAAAAATAAAAATTAAAGAAACAGCTTTTAGGAGGTCCAACATTCACATCCTTGTGCTGTGTCAGCATCAGGGAAGCAGCAGCCCAGGAGCAAGCTGGGCTTGCAGCTTGTTTTGCTGCACTCCTGTAGTCCTCCAGGGCACCATTGCTCTGTGACCTTGAGGGCCACAAAACTGAGCAGGGACAGTTAATGATTCCCTGAGCCCCACTGACGTCTCCCTGCTCCCGTACAAACATTAGCCAAGGTAGAGGGGAACAAGCCGTGAGGGCTGTCTCACTGTCTTTTCCCTCCTGCTTTTTTAACATTAAGAGCAGAAATTTTGCAGATCTCCTGCAGAACCATGCTTGCCCAAAATGCCAGAGAGAGGAATTCTCCCTCACCATCTTTCCTGATGTGCATGCCTCCCCACAAAAATGCTGTGAAAGGGTGAGATTCTGAGGCATATGCAGATCACAGAGTCACAGAATCACACGGGGTTGGAAGGGACCTCTGGAGACCATCCAGTCCAACCCCCTGCCAGAGCAGGTCCACCCAGAGCAGGTCCCACAGGAACGTGTCCAGGTGGGTTTGAATGTCTCCAGAGAAGGAGACTCCACCACCTCCCTGGGCAGCCTCTGCCAGGGCTCTGCCACCCTCAAAGTGAAGAAGTTCCTCCTCATGTTTAGGTGGAACTTCTTAGATTCAGGTTTGTGCCCATTTCCTCTTGTCCTGTCCCTGGGCACCACTGAAAAAGATCTGCAGGGAGAGCTCACCCCAGGGACAAGTTTGTTATCTAGACTCCAGTCTGCCTCACACTCCTGCGTGGATGCCCTTTCCAAATGATTTCCTTCAGGTTCGTACTATCTGACATTAAATGGACCACTATGATGAACAATGATCTTTTATGGAAGAGCTTCTCACTGCTTCCCTGTGATGCATTGGGCATCTTCCACCGTTTACATGCTTGATGCAGTGATGCTCACTGGGTTGGTGCTGAGTCCTGCTTGCCACAGGATCTCTTGGTGAGTCTCAGTGGGATACACGGCACAGGTAACTTCAGACTTTGGGACAAATTGAAGGGCTCTTCTCTCCCCACCCTACCTAACTGTTCAGGTGGGCTGTGACACTTTCAAACTGCCAGCAGACAGCTCTGGGCATGGCAGCTCTTCATACTGTGGTGGTGTCAGGGCAGTCAACGCCATCACTTGTGTTTCAAGACCTCTCAGGTGTCTTCTCCAGGAGAAGGGAGGACGAATGCCACACGCAGCAGGGAGATGTAGCTCCAGGAGCACAGGGCCACGTAAACCTCTAACACTTGGGCTAGTCCTAGTTGGGTGGGAGCCTAAAGCACTGTAATTTCTCCTTCTGTCTGGTGCATCTTAACAGAATCAGGCATCCTGCTCTCGTTCTGAGGCACCCCGTCCTCTCCTACAGAAAGCAATGAAGCCTTCTACTGCCTCATAGAGCAAAACTTGCTTAACTCTCCTCTCCGAAGCTGAAAGTGGCTGAGAAAATGAACCATACATGGTAGCTATTAAGCAAAAGATTAAGGAAGGTTAAGGCAACAGAAAAATACCTGTTGTGCATAATCATAATTGTGCAATGCATCCTGCACGGCACGTGGAAAAGCGAAGGAGAGAGGTTTACCACAGCTAGGACATGGAGGCTCAGTGAATTCCCAGAGGTTTTTATGTCCCTTCTGAAAACCTCACCACATGAGTCACATTATATGTCAAATCATAATTGTGCAATGCATCCTGCACTGCACGTGGAAAAGCAAAGGAGAGAGGTTTACCACAGTTAGGACATGGAGGCTCAGTGAATTCCCAGAGGCTTTAATGTCCCTTCTGAAAACCTCACCACATGAGTCACATTATATGGGATGCATAGGTCCCCTGCTGCATCACATTTGGCTGTGCTACGAACCATCAGCGGGGCCTGTTGTGCCCCAGGAACGTACACGGGGGCAGGAGGCCAAGGCAGGTGCGTGATCCATATAAAGGTTGTCCTGCAAATGCTTTGTGAATCCTGTGTGGGAAACCCAAACTGTTCACAAAGATATCCCTACACTTAAACAAAACACAGCTTCAGAGCAAACAGCAGTAAACGTGCAAACACCGATAACCTGTCTGTGGGGTAAACCTCCCTGAGAGAGATAAATCTCTCTGTGGAAACAGAGAGGTTTAATTTAACGGATAAAAGTGTTTTACAGTGAGCTGATGAAAGGCTGGGAGAAGGCTTACAGCCACAGTGGAAACTTTTTCTCTTTGAGACTGTGCAGGCACCTCTTGTGCCTGGAGCAGCATAGGTCTGAGGGACAACAAGAGTTGGCTCATTCCAGGTTGCTTAGTTTCTGTGGTAACGATGCTAAAAATCACATCCAGGTCTGAAAAGCTGAGTCCCAAGGACACTGCACAGATGTGCAAGACCCTAGAGGTAGGGAGTCCTTTTCAGACACTCCTTGCAGGTTTCTTGGTATGCTGGGATAGGAGAGCACCCTGGCACGAGCATCTGATCTCTGAGGGGCTGCACGCTGGCTGCCTGCTGCTTTGCATTTTATTGTGTCTTGGCAGAGGCTGCATTGGTTCTGAGGCTAGAGGACTAGAAGCCTAATTAGCAGGTTAAGCAAGGAAGGTCTAAGAGATCATCTGGGTGAGAAGTGCTTGCGAAGGCAGGCAACGGGGTGTTCTGTGTTTACGCTCTGCAAGCTTTCTGCCCACTGGACCCCATGCTCTGAGCTGCATACCAAACAGCAAAGAACTTACCAAGAGCCATCAGAGCCAGGCAGGATGGAGGTGCCAATGCCCATCACACTGCTGCCTCCTGCTCGTGTGCTCAGCCAAGGGCAACACGGGCATCCCTCCCAACCTAGCAAAGTACCAGCGATCAGAGCGCCTTGTAGAGCCCTCTCTGAATCTGAAATAACATTTTAATCTCCCCAGTGGCCACGGTCAGATTCCTTGTCCAAACATCAGTGCTGTTTTTTGAGTAGTTCCAGAGTCAGAGGGGTTTGTGGCTTTGCTTTGCAACGTGTTCCTTCCTTGTCCTTTGCTTGTTACCAAAATAAGGCCAGCAGTGAATTTATTGCTACGTAGGAAGCTTTCAAAAGCTTCTTAGCACAAAAACATTTTAACAAAAACCAAAATAACTTCCTAAGATTTGTGAAGGTAATCAACTAACCTGGGCTTCCTACACTGATTTCCTACAATAATTCCCAGCACAGTCAAATAGCACAACCCACAGCTCTTCTGCCTGTAAACACATTTCAAGGCCCTTCGAGTAGAACGAGGTGTGGGTGTTCAGGCTGATCTGTTTAGTCTTTCCCAGCTGGTCCCATCTTCCTTTCTCTTCTTGTATTTCTCAACTATGCCTGAGATAAACTGTGATTTCACCCTGGGGTCCCACACAGAAGTCCTGTTGCAGGGGAGCAAGGGCTGGTTTTATCCTGCAAAGGCCACCTGTGAGCCCTTCCAGAATCAACCTGGGCGCTTGCAGATGTAACCAGAATAGCCTGTGAGCGAAAAGGGACGTAGGAAAACACTTGCAGTCAAACAAAATATTGTGGTTTATAGCTGCTAGATAAATGTTTCCACTTTCTCCAACACAAAGTTATTCCCAAACCAAATAGCAATAAAATCTCTTGCCAGCTCTTCAATTCTGATGTCAGGACACATACACTGTTTGAACATACCTCTGCCTCTGAAATGCAAAGCCTTTGGCCCATCACAAAGTGCATTTAAAGATAAGCCCCAGGCCTGCAGACGGAGCAGTGGAGTCATCACACACCAGGTCCTAACACCTTCAAATTCCTCCATATGGTAAACACAGCTGCAAAAGAGAGCCCCCCCAACCCAAAACTGGAGGGCAGCTGCAGTTGGTTGGGAAATATGGTACAGCTAATACTAAAGAAAGAAGAGCCAAAGAGGAGAAACACCAGCTGCAAATATTAAAAATACGTTCCTGAAATCAATCCTTTATCTAAAAGCCTTGAAAGTAACATTTTATTTCTCCAAAGTTTAATCTTGTCACTAGAGCAATCACGGGAATGCAACACGGGGGGGGTTTGTTGCTGCTTGTGATCCAAAACAATGTGCAGTTGTTCAAAGTCTCTGTACCAGCCCAGGATTTATAACACTTGTAAAAAAGGTTAAGGTCTTGCTTTTAGAACTCAAATTTGAGTGTTATCCTGCACAAAGATGTTCCCTCAAGAAATAAGACTTCTGGTACACAGACTAAGGCTGTTACTTTTGCTTTTATGAGGAGACACTTTCACTGAATTTCACTTAATTTTTAGAGTTGGAAGGACCATAGGGATCATGTAGTCCGACTCCCCTGCTGAAGCTTTGTGACTTTGTGACTGCATCTTCTTCATACATTTCTGTTTTCCAGGTCATGTGTTCCTTAGGGAAAAGAAATTAAGGGGGCAAGGGGCTTATGGAAGAGGTTGATAAAATCATGGTCAATCCAGAAAATAAAAGCAGAGAGCAACTTTCTCTTACAACACAAAAAGATCAGGAGGCACGAAACAAAACAGTTAAAATAATGGAAAGTACTTAGCACCATACAGCATGAAGCTGTGAAGCTCCATGTCAAGGACACTAGGAGTCTGGTTAGTTCCTATCAGTTCAAGGAGCAATTGGACAAAAAGGAAGAAAAACTCATCAAATGCTATTTAATGCAAATCACCCCTTCCATCTAAGGTAGTTCCAATCTGCAAATGGCTACAGACCAGGAAAGTATTTTATAGAGTACCTCTGTATTTTTCCTGGGTTTGTATTCTTCCTTAGGAATCTTCTATTGTTAAGTGCTCTGCTTTTGGGAAAGAAGAAATGGAGATGAGGATCAAAAGATCAAACCTTTAAAATGACAGAAATGCAGAGCCTGAACAGGAGCATCCTGAAGAGCAGTTTCGTGCCTTCAGTGAGCTGCTGAGAGCCACCCACTGGTGTGCTGGCCACGGCTACCAGTTTCCCCTTCTAGGATGCCCAGCCCTGACAACATTAAATGCTCTCTCCTCATCTCAATCCACCTCCAAAGGGGAAAAGCTGAATCATGGCAACGCATAATAGATGACAAACACTGGGAATTCCTCTATTTCCCTTCTCCTTTTTATTTCCTAATTGACTGAAATTTCCCCATTTCCTGAAACGGGCAGCTATGCCTCCCAGTAATTTAAATTCTTTATTTGTGGTTTAGTTTTTCTGGAAGGTTCACTGTAACAGTCTGCAAACTTCCCCACCCCAAACCTCTCCCTTGCTTCTGTGTTCGCCAAGACCTGGAGTTGAGAAGGAAGGTTTGTAGGGATGGGATGTTTTTCATTGTAATACATCCACGACATTTTGTCTGTCTCTTTAAAAAGAGGGGAATAATTCCTCCAAGTGCAATTAAAACCTTGAAGATTTTTCTAGCCTTTACTACCCTTGTGCCCTTTCCAAGACCAGTCTTTGCTTTGCAGAATAGCCCTGCACTACCTGGAGCAGTGTGCTCCTCGCTGCAGCGCCAGCTCAATTGTGTGCATCTGCATTGCAGAGGTAGCCCCAGACCAAGGAAGAATGAGCCCTTATTGTACAAAATATTGATCCCCACACTAAATTACAAGACAACTGGTTGCCAGTTGTTGTGGGCCCTTGGTTCGTATAGGTATCCCCAAGAGCAGGATTAAGTACTCAAACCGCCCGGGGGGAGCCAGCACGGGAGAAGAGATGCGTGAACCTTCCACACTCAGTTCAAGGTGACTGTGCCAAAACCACGGAGTATTTCAGCAGACTGGTGATTTCAGCTGGTATCTCTCAGTCACCACAGATGCAGTCACTCTCCCTGTTCTCCACAGTCAATCACAGCTGGCTCATGGTGTGCCCAGGGAGCCTCCTCGCCGTGTGGGTGCCACACGAGCGAAGTTCTCCCCTTGGCGTGGGCAGAGGTTGGAGCTGGCAGAAGAGCAGAGCAGAGACCAGTCTCTCGAGCTGTCAGAGTAAGGTTATTCTCTCCCCTCCCGGTCCTGCAGAGCTGTAACACAGCCCCAGCACCACTTCAGATTGCAAGATGCAGCTAAAGGCGGAATTTGGCTCAGAATCTATTTTTGGTCCCGTTCCTTTTCAAGAATATAATCTGTTAAATGAAATCAAACATTTCCTCCTGAATAACGAACCACTGCATATTTTCCTTTCTCTCCCAATGCACTGTTTGTAATTACTGCTTGTAATTTTGTTGTAATTACAACAGGAGAGAGCTTGGGAACTCTGGCTAAAGACTGCCCCCCAAGCAAACAAACAAGTGGGTAAATAGAAGAGCTCTTCAGAAGGCTATAAAAGTCCTTATATAAAGGACTACTTTGTAACCTAATTTTAAGATTAAGGTTAGGTATAAATTATCAAAACAGCAGAGAATATAATAATATAGAGAATATAAGGAGGTTAGCAATACCACATAGAAATTTCAACTTAAAACTGAAACACAGCAGGGGAGAAACTTCAAAGGATCTGATGAAGCCCACGGCACAAACCCCAGTCTTTGAAATACCCCCAGATCAATAGCTGCATAAGAATATCTGTGTTGTCTGAGAAGGCTGGGATATTTCCAGGTTCATCTTCTTTTTTCCCAAAAGAACAGATGGAGATATAGCTATTTTTTTGCTTTAAGTAACTTTCTAGCCAACAAGATTTGATTTGCATTTTTTAAATTCTATAGAATGTGTTCCAGCATCTAGCTGGAAGATTTTTCTTTTCTTTAAAGCTTAACTGCTAGGATTTATTTGGTTGTGAGGAATTTAAACCTTTGCTTTACAATAAGAATTTAATGAAAATTCTCCTTCAGGTTTGAAAGAGCCTGAAAATGGGAAGTCTCAGCGACTAGGGTTAAAAGTTTTAAATTCTCTAGTTGGATGAAGACTCACCATCTCCTTTTCTCCCTCAAAATTTATGTGCTGATTTGGGGAGCAATGGGTTTGAGGGTTCAGCCATAGTTTATTTGAACTTAAAACAAAGGTATTTACCATTTCTGTTTGAAAATGACTTTACACTTTTCCAACAGAGGAACCTATTCAGAATAATAAAAATAAGAGGCACGTTTCATGAAATCATGAAGGAAAACTTAGAACTTAAATATGTATTATAGAGTCCATGACATAACTCTTCCAATACGTATTTCTAAGTACTGAATTAATTTCTAAAGCAATAAAAACTCAATAGTTCACCATTATTGGAAAATATATTTTCCTTTTTTAGAGAAAAATATTATAAGCTTTTTCATCAAGCCTTGTTTGGAAAATCTTTTTAGCAGTTTCAATCCTGCACGTTACTGACTCAGCAGGGCTCAGCCCTTTTTGGAAAAATAAACCCAACCATTGCTTGCTCCAGTTGCCATCATTTTCCCAAAGCGCTTACTGGAAAAAAGTCTTAAAATTATGGCAGTAGGTTCCAGTTAAGTTGTTTTTCTTTAATTGTTCAAATTAAATTGTTTGTGTTGCCTGGGTAAGATTTTTTGTTTTGTAAAATAGGTAAAAGGAAACAAAAGGATGATTATGCAGCAACAGAGGATGAAAGCTGGAAATTGTCATGTTCCAAAATACTAAGGCAGAATTTTGGATCAACCTGACAATTTCCCACAAGGTATACCAAAAAGTAATACAAACTACTTTAAAGCTTGAAACAATCTGCACTTTTAAATGCTGGGCTTTGTGTGAAAGAGAAACAAGGATAAAACGGAACTGAAGTTCTTTTGCTTTGAAATACTTCCAGTAAAGGTGACTCCCTAACTTTGCCTGCCAGTGATAAGGAAGTATTTAGTGAGCTGATGAGCCCACCCTTCCCATGAAAACTATCACAATATAAAACTTCTACAGCCAGGGGTGACACGTTCCCCAGCCCCAGGGATGGAGGCAGCGGGACTGGGAGCCCTGGGAGCCTGTCCCATCCCTGCCATGCCGGGCAGTGTGGGGGACTGGGCAGGAGCAGGGATGGAGAGCCCTGCAGGGAGAGGGTGACAGAGAAAGGAGGGGGAAATGTGGCAAGTTCAAAGGCAGAAATAAATTAAATGGGCAGATATGAGTGCACACACCAGACTGCAGCGTGTGTTGCTTGGTTACTCTTCCTTTCACCTCAGAATCACAGAATGGCAGGGACCTTCAGAGATCACCTAGTCCACCCCCCCCCCACCAAAGCAGGATCACCACAGAATCTGGAGCAGGTTGCGCAGGAACGCATCCAGGCGGGTTTTGAATATCTCCAGGGAAGGAGAATCCACATTCTCTCTGGGAAGTCTGTTCCAGGGCTATGCCACCCTCAAAGTAGTCATTCCTCATGTTGAGATGGAATTTCCTGTGTTCCAGCTTGTGCCTGTCGCTGGGCACCACTAACGGTATGACCTGACAGTATGCAAAGGTTTGTACAAGGTAATTGCTTTTATTACAGCATTTGGAAATAACCTGCGACATCGTGCTTCAGAATAATCCCTCTGTCCCCCAAATATTGCCCCTATTTTATTTCCACAGTACTACAGCTCCGACACCCCTACAACTGGGATTCTATGAACCTCCTCCATCATCTCTATGAACCAATAGAGATTCCATGAACCAATACCTCCTCCATCATCTCACCCTCCTTCATTTCTTTGCATTGCCTCCTACTAATCCCCATGCCCCGCTTTCAAGGGGCTGCCCACCCCTCAGGCTGGTGCCAGGGGGTTGTGGAGCACCATCACGGAGGTACTGCTGGCGCCATGCAGCCTTGGGGACATCTGGAGAGGGGACCCAGGAAAACAGGAGAAACACTCACTCAGTAGGGGACCAATGCCGCCAGCCCTGCTGTGGCCTAGGCCGGGGACCCAGGAAAACAGGGGAAACGCTCACTCAGTAGGGGATCCAATGCCGCCAGCCCTGCTGTGGCCTAGGCCAGACGAGGCCCAGGCCACCAGGGCTGGGAAAAAGGACTGAAAAAGCTGCACGAAAAACAGAATTTAAAATCCCAGAAAATATGAAGGGGAAAAAAATAGAGCAGGAGCCACCAGCCACCAGGGCTGGGAAAAAGAACTGAAAAAGCTGCCCAAAAAACAGAATTTAAAATCCAGAAAATATGAAGGGGAAAAAAATAGAGCTGGGACCCGAGGGCACCTACAGCCCTGCCTGGCCCTGTCAGCCCCACAGGGCTCTCCCCACCTTCCCAGGGCCCAGGACCTCATGTCAGCCTCCTGGGGTGATGCCACAGCAGGGCTGGCCTCCAGGTCCCCACAGCCCTGCCCTGCCCAGCCATGGACCCCACGGAGCCATGCCCGTGTCCTGGCCTGTCTGCATCCCCAGGGAGGTGCCCGATATCCAGGGCTGGGGCTGCCCTGGTGCCCTCCAGCACCCTGCTCTTGGCTGGGGCAGTGGGACAGGACAGGCATAGTGAGGGGGTGTGCTGTAAAGCCACCCCACAGGGGCAGGAGGTGGCTACTGTGCTCAGCAACGTCCTCTGGGATGTGAAGAAACCCACCATCCTAGGGGCCCCAAGGTGGCAGAGTCAAAGAGGGGCTTTGGCCCTGTCCTCCAGGACATTCTGAAACTTGAGAGCTGACCTCTTGTCTTGCCTCCTTCCTGGCCTTTTGTTGCTTCTTGTGTTTCTCTTCCTTGCCAAACCCCTCCTCCCTTGGATGAAATCTGTCCTCTGGTGAAAACAAAGCTAAAAAGTCTGTCCCTTCTGGGTCTGTTTTTTTTTCATGGGAACAGAATTTCACATTAGCCACAGCAGTGGAGCCCTAGATGTTTCTTGCTCTTTTCCTCCTTATGTAGCCCAAAGGAATGCTCATTCCCATCATTAACCACCCTAAAGGCCACACCAAGGACGTTTTAATATTCTTTGAGGCTTGGAAGAAATTATATGAGATTTTGTTCAAATGAAAGTGCTAATGAACACTTCAAATTATCCATTCTAACTGTCTTTTGTTTGCAGGGTTTTTCCTAACAGGTAGAAAGTTTATAGAGACGGTTGTCACCCTAGGAATAAGCAGGCTCTCCTCTCTGTAATTCTCAATCCCCCATAAACACATTCAACTGTAGCAGGATTATGTTTCCATCTTGAACACTCTGGCCCATTTATCCCATCAAAGTTGAGCCAGCACAGACACCTGAGAGGTTTGGGAAGTACCACGCTGAGACCGAAAGAGCAGGGATACCTGAGGGAGCACAAACACCTTCCCAAATGAGGGCCTGGACGCCTCAGAAGAGGTTGCTAGAGGAACGTAAGAAGAATACTGCTCCTTTCTATCTCTCCTCCCTTGTTTGAATTGTTCTCCTCTTTCATCACCAGTATCTCTACTCCAAATATTTTTCTTCTTAACAGCACCCTTTCCTTGGGTATTTTTTTTTTCTAAAACCACAGTATTATTTCTTTGAGAATAAAAGCCATTAAATTCTCTGGGCAGGATTAACAAAGATGAAGCTTGAATTATCAAAAGTTCTATTTCATTAGTACAGCTAATATCAGTTTCCCTATTCAACTATACTACAAGATAACTTTCATTACCCTTCTGTAAGTCCACAGTGAAGTTTTTGTAGATGCAAGTGTGTAAATTAATATGCAGTTTGGGTCTGTTCTCATTTTAAATTTTCAGCCATAGCTATGCCAACACAGTGCTGCTGATCAACCCATATTTCATATGTCATATTTAGCATGGCCTTGCTACTCTACCCCGTTAATGATTTTTTTTAAATTTCCTGTTTCCAAGGAGGAGATGGAGTCTAGCTCTCTAGCTTCTCTGCAGTGTAAAGTGACGCCCTTTTCCTTCCATGTCCATGTGCTCTGAAAGTAAACTTTCGCAATATTTAAAGCAGAGGTCTCGGAGAACAAACCACAGTCTCCTCAGTGACTCTAATTCATCCCTGGAGTAGATCACATCCTAGGCAATTACGAGATGACACAGCTGAAGGCCACACCTGGTGAGTACAAAGGAGCCTCAGTTCAGATTGAATGAGGAATGGAAAGGTGGTGAGTGCCTTTTATGATATCCAGCACAGGGGGGAATGTGGACAACTCTGCCAGAGAGTTTTCCAGCTGCACCTTTAGGACTAACTTAAATTCTTTTCCTTTATGTCTCTGTAGGTCTGATTTATACTTGAGACCTTATATCAGTCCCCTTTGGTGCCCAAGCTCTAAAGAGCTCCAACCCTACAGCAAACTGCAAGGTGTAATAGAGAGGTAGTCTTAATCAGTGCCTGCTGCCCAGCTTTCTCAGCAACTTGATTGTATGTGGTTCCACCCCATAGGTGATGTCTCAGCGCAGCTGAAGCTCTGTCGCAGGCAGCTCTGTTAGTTTCTAGCTCTACAGGCTGTCGAGCACATTTCTACCTGCTTTTCCTTTCCATTCTCCCTGGGCTCCATCTCAAAGCTGATGCTTCTGGACAGCAAAGCCTTGAAAAGACACCACCAGAGTAAAGGGTTTCCTGTGGAAATCAGAGGCAAATGTTAAAGCTATAGTGCATATAGTTAGGCCATAGCATATTCAGGTTTTAAAAAGACTGGTTTTGGTGTGGGATGTAGTTTAAAGGTTGACTTGCTAGGGTATAGGCCTTCCAAGGAACAAGGGACATTGTTGAATTTGAGCTGCACGTGCCATGAGAATGCCCCCACCGCTTCCAGTTTCTGAAGCTGGATAAATCCTCAGAAGTTTGTGTTTGCAGAGGCTTTGGGCCTGGCAGAACACTTTAACTGTATTTGCCCGTGAAAGTTTTATCTTCTGTTTGTTTATGCAGTATTTTAATGGCTTTGACTTTGTGACTTTCAAGTGCCTGAAGTGCTGCAACTGATGGACACAGTAACGTTCTATTAGAAAGCCTTGCCAATTTGGGTTTTAACTCAGACTTTTCCAGCTGCTGATCTGTGGTCCAGTGACTGAGATGGGTGTCTGGTACCTTCTCTTTTATATGGGTGAAAGCAAGAGGACTAATCCCACACTTTGTGTTTGGGAAAGGCCCGCATTAGGCTTTTGAGAGACGAGGTACAACTGCAGTAACATCCCTCCAGAAATATAACTCCTAAGCAAGGGCACACTGTGTGCTCACTGGTGTGCCTGCTGCATAAAGGACAGGAACCCCCCAGGCTTTACAATCTGCCTCTTTGCTTGCAGGTCCCTACACGATCAACCTTGCTGTACCATTGATATAAAGTTCCCCAGCCTTAGTCCTGAATCCTGTGAAGCTGGAGCTGGCCCAGGGACTGCACGGGAACCGACACCGTTCCCTTACTGACCTGGTAGAAATGGTGGGTAAGTGCTAAGCAGCTTGAAGCTGTAGACCTGGGTTTATGCATGCTTTGTGAGCTAGAAATACTCTTCTTAAGCAGGATCCCAGGCTGGCCTAATACCACAGCGCCCTGGCTGCCAGAGAGTTTGAGCTGGGGGAGAGGAAACCCAGCCCTGGATGATTTTAGCTACCGTGATTAATTTGGAAGAGATTCAAGCTAAATTGTCTCCAGTCCTACCTTGCAGGTCTGGCTTCAAGGAGGTATCCTGGGCTTTTCAGTTTTATTCAGGCACCACTTAGGCTTCTACATTTAAAAAAGTTTGCTGGGCTAATACTGTTACTTTATCTAGGCTAGCAAGTCCCCTTTTGTGGGGGTAAGAGAGGTATTAATCCGAGTTATCTCATTAGCATCACTCCTATTAGTTTTCCAAACAAAATGGGTTGCACCAAAGTACTTTTTTAGCTAATATAACCACAAAAATTACAGTTTCCCATCCTCACTGCATTTATTGGGTATATTATTTGTCCACATCCACACCAGTACCATAACGGTGATAAACATGTAGGGCAGACCCAGACTTCGGGCAAGTCTTGCTGCATTTAGCAGAATGCCTGCAAATTCTTCCTGTTCATTACAGTAGATTTGCACTGAAGGGAAGACGAGCAAACTGGTGAGCACATTAAGATCCATCTCTTTGTGCTTAACCTGGATATCATAGAGCATCATTCTTTTTTTTTTCTTTCTTTTTTTTTTAACCTACTTGCTAATACTCTCCCACAATCAGGTAACTTGTAAATCATCATGACTGATAATAAATCATGTTTTGCATTTATTCAATTTTTTTTCCTAATAGCAACTTTTGACAAGAAAGCACTCATCTTTTTAGCACAGGTTAACGTTTCACAAGAAAGAGAACAATTTAAAATTGTTGAACTAAAGACAATAGCAAGTGTAAGACACACAGAAGTGCACAGATTCTAAAATTTCTGCCTGAAAGAGAACAATTTAAAATCGTTGAACTAAAGACAATAGCAAGTGTAAGACTAAAGCTAAAGGGAAAAAAGGAACAATAAACACGGTTAGCTATGTTAATAAACATGGTTATCCTATTCCATGGGATGGTTGTACCATGTAACAGTGTAGTAGTAACCCTGGCCCTGACGTTTGTCTGCACATGGTTATTCTATTCCATAGGATGGTTGTACCATGTAACAACATAGTAGTAACCCTGGCCCTGACGTTTGTCTGTGTTCTTGTTGCTTTGTCTTTTATTCCACGGCAGTATTTCCTAGTAACTCATTAACAAATTCACATTCCCAAGGCATGGAAGCACATTTTTTTAGCTCCTGTTATTATAGACATATCTTGAATCAATAGAGCCAGCCATTTACTGTGATAATCGGAAGTACTGTGGAAGGCAATTGCTTCACAGCAAATTACATAATTTGATAATTGCTAGGTCCCAGGCATTATTCTTGCTGTTAATCCATTATGATGTCCATTTCTACTCTTTTTATCATTACATTATTGTTCCAAGGTTCTTCTTGATCTTTGGTTCTCAGGGCCCAGCTGTACCTTTTGTTGCTGGCAGTTTAAAAAAAAAAATTAAAAAAATTAGATTAAATGTCAGTTGAAATGCTGTTGTATGTTTCCCTTGTACTGTGTCTGGAGGGTTTCCTGAGCAGTCCTCAGTTATCCTTCCATTTTCAGGCCTTGTGGTAAGTCAAAGGGAGCTTGTCAGTAAATCTCACCTCCTCTGGAGTAACAATGATTAGATTTTACGTCACTTCCAAGTCTGACTAGAAATACATAGCAATGTGCCACTTCGTTGTGCAGCTGACGTTTATTGAATGTGTGTCAGAATGTTTTGAAAATATACTATTATTTGGTGCTTGTTTTTCTGTGCTTCTTGTGGTTTAAGAGTTGTCAGATTCAACTGCTTTTGGATAGTAGATAAAGACAGCTGAGCTGCATTGCCTTCCACTGTACTTTAACATTTTAATTCTGTTAATATTTTCCAAGTGAGAGTTACTCCTTAGAGATGCAGGAGAGAGCCCTCAGGTCCTGTGCAAGTGAGGAGAGGGAAGAGTGGCCAGAGAGCAGGTTCCTACACAGTGTGCCCAGAGCTGCAGAGCTGAAAGCAGGTTCTATGCACACCCCTAGGGACCAGGAAGGACAGCCCCCAAATGACTCTTTTCTTGGGCTTTCTGCCTCAAATTCCTGTGACATACTTTCACAATTGTCAGAGCTGCATATGAAATAAGACTTGGTGTCAACTGGGAGGAGAGATGGCTTCCCTGTGCCAAGGTGGCAAGGATCATCGCTAGCGCCTTGAATAATGCTTTGTTTTTCACCCCAAAGTCTACAGTGCTTTTGTACTAGCGCCTTGAATAATGCTTTTTTTTTTTCACCCCAAAGTCTACAGTGCTTTTGTTGGGTTGTTTCACAGGCAGTAAGGCAGGAGGTGCAGGTGACAGCAACAGTGCTAACTAACCTCTGATGGGGCTCCTCCTGTTTGCCTCTCAATAAAGCTGAAATATCTGGAGCTGAGCTATGTAAAACCTCAGAACAGAAGGAGGCAGCATTTCCACCAGCTTGGTCTAAATGACCCTCGAAGCTGTAGGATGATGCTCCCCACTGATACCAGAGCACAAGCAGCATTCTAGCCTGTGAGTGACCCGAGTATTGAGGATCATTCACTAGCTCAGGTGGTGACATGGTACCTGGACTACTAGCTAGGTAACTTAGTCAGTGGGTTACCTCTAAAGTTGCAGGAGGAGAAGGCATCTTCTCTCTCATTCTGTCAGAATGGCAGGAGGTTTGGTCCAACTGGTGCTTCATTTCCCTTTCAAGTGAATGCACTTTTCCTTGTGTTATGCACAGACTCCTATGTTTGGGAATGTGTGGCCACAAAAGATGCCAAGAAAGACAGGCAAAGCCTAAAACTGTAGGCATTTATTTTGACAGCGATTCTTTCTGCCTACATGAGACCTTCGTTTCAGCTGACAGTCCAGCCTTCTGCTCACCCATGCTTTACGTGCTTTACAGTTTTTGTGGCTAAAAATCATTTTACATGGTAGCAACACATCACCAGGAGCATACCGGGCTTTTTTTCTTGACCACCTGTACTTCCTGTTCCCATTTTTATAAGTCATTTCAAATATTGCTGCTGGTTATGTTCCGTTATATTCAATCTGTTCCTCACATCACCATTGTCACTCATACAGGGTGACTATGGAACTGAGAATGAAGATTTTTATTTTTCAATGAAAGTGGATTTTAAGCCTCCTTATCTATCACTTACTAATTGGATTTCCAGCATTGCCAGCAACACACAATTCATTTTTCTGCATTTACTCATCCTATGGTATATGCAAGTTGCAAGCTACTGATCAAGAAGGGATTTTCCCACGGTGCAGCCAATGATAATTTGTGACTTGTGTGGTTTTGGGGTAAAGCCCATATCTCTTCCTGGTAAAATTGTGACATAATGAGCAGCAACAGTGGTGGAGTTGCATCCACAGCCTCAGATGTCCCTGTGGCTTCGCTTTCTATCCTTTTTTGAAGCAAATGGTGTCACAGCCATGGTGTCACCACTTTCTGTTAGGATGGGCAGAATTTCCCTTCTCCTTCCCCCCTCATTCCTAAGCCAGAAACACAGAGCTGCTGGAAGAACTCTTCCTCCAGGCCTGCCTGCCAAGAGCCAGTCTTGTCACCATTTGTTGTCTGCAGGCTTGATACAACTGCCCATTTTCCCCAGGGATGGGAATCTAAGGGTGACAGTTTCATTACCCAGAGACCTCCAATTGGCAGCAAGTCGGTCACTAAATATAGCATTTTACATCCTCTGCCACAGTCATTCTTTTTGCCATAAATGTACCATTAAGCAGGGTGTTTAAAATGGACATAAAGGATTATGTTATAAACAGAAGATTTATTGCTGCACGTACCAGACACCTTTATGGAGCAGTGAACACTACGATTGTCCTTTTGGACACAATCTTGAAGGGTCAGCTCCTACAGAGGACCCTGTAGGAAACAGGACCTCCATCAGCTATGCTCAAACAGATCTGCTTCCTCAGAAGGTTTGGCAATGGTTTGAGCAATGGTTAGAAGGGACCTTAAAGATCATGGAGTTCCAACCCCCTGCCCTGGGCAGGGACACCTCCCACCAGACCAGGTTGCTCAAAGCCCCATCCAGCCTGGCCTTGAACCCCTCCAGGGATGGGGCAGCCACAGCTTCTCTGGGCAACCTGGGCCAGTGTCTCACCACCCTCACAGTGAAAAATTTCTTCCTGATATTCAATCTAAATCTACCCTCTTCCTGCATGAAGCCATTATCCTTTGTCCTATCACCACATGCCCTTGTAAAAAGTCCCTCTCCAGCTTTCTTGTAGGCCCCCTTTAGGTACTGGAAGGCCGCTATAAGGTCTCCCTGGAGCCTTCTCTTCTCCAGGCTGAATAATCCTCTTCATAGAAGAGGTGCTCCAGCCCTCTAATGATCTTTGTGGGGCTCCTCTGGACATGCTCCAACACGTTGGGGGCCCCAGAGCTGGACACAGCACTCCAGGTGGGGTCTCATCAGAGCAGAGTAGAGGGGCAGAATCAACTCCCTCAACCTGCTGGCCACGCTTCTTTTGATGCTGGTTTCTGGGCTGTGAGTGCACAATGCTACCTCATGTTGAGCTTCTCATGCACCAGTACCTCCAAGTCCTTCTCCTCAGGGCTGCTCTCAATCTATTCTCCCAGCCTGTATTTGTGCTTGGGATTGCCCTGACTCATGTGCAGGACCTTGCACTTGGCTTGGTTGAACTTCATGAAGTTTGCACAGGCAAAGCCTGTCCAGGTCCCTCTAGATGGCAACCCTTCTCTCCAGTGTGTCAACCACTCTACACAGCTTGGTGTTGTCAGCAAACTTGCTGAGGGTGCATTCAATCCCCCAGCCACGTCACAAACAAAGATGTTAAATAGTACAGGTCCCAGTACTGACCCCTGAGGAACGCCACTTATCACTGCTTGCCACTTTGTCATCAAGTCATTGACCGCAACTCTTTGAGTGCAGCCATCCAGCCAGTTCCTTATCCACCGAGTGGTCCATCGGCCAAATCCATGTCTCTCCAACTTAGAGACAAGGACTTAAAGACAAGGATGTTGTGTGTGTCCTCCCTCCTTCTTCAACCTCCATTTCATTTGTCCCCCTTCTAGGGGGTGAGCAGGCTTGGGGTGCCACCAGTATAAGAGCCCATCCCACTTCTAGCAGATGTGAGTTTGTTACTAAGCACTCTTCCCTGCTGGACTTACACTGCCTAGGTGAGTAAAGCACAAAGTTTAAAATCCCCGTGGAAGACCTGACCATAAGAGTTTGACCCATCTGATATATGCTTGATAGGACTCTGTTTTTTAGGGCTGTAACTACATGAACGCAGTTGACAGGAAAGAAAAGTCTGGAAATAGCTGCTTTGAAGACATCTATGGGAAAATGAACATTTGGTCTTGAGAAAGTCTACCCTGGAGTAGACCCAGGTACAACTTCCCGGGTTAAACCTGATTTATCTCACTGAAAGGTACTATATCACGTGGACATGAGTTTTCATTTTCTTTGAAACAGCTGGGGTCTTCCCAAGACAACCTACTCATGGCCAAATGACAAGGGTTATATTTAGTGTTCTACTGAAAGTGAACAGGCAGTGAGGCTCCTTTAGAGCATGCTATATTATGACTGAATTATGTCAGTTACAGTTTGCTGAATCTGAAACTAAAATATTTTTTGCTGGGTCTTGTCAAGAGAGCTATTACCCAGGTATCATTTGGACAGTCACCACTGAAACAACTTGAGCTATCTGACTATCTAGCATGTATAGCTTTAGCCTGTATTTTTAAACAAAGCTTTTAATTTCCTTCATGTTTTCTGAGTGCCAAGATCTGGATAGTTCTGCAGAGCAATAACTTGGCACACCAAATGAAATTGCACCTAAGGAATCCTCTTGCTCATTAACCGTGTTGTGAGGAATCATGGGCAATACCTATAGTGCTCTGGTAGGTCAAACCCGAGGTGCCCTTTTGGGTACTACATGAAGAAGCACTGAACTTATGCACTCACTGCAGATGCTGGGCACAACCCATGCCCTTTGGCATGACACTTTTCTTGTAAGTCCTTGGAAACTGCCCTCCAAGGCCCTTCTAATACCATCTCTTCCACAGCTCTGACTTGTTCATACCATACCCGTGGAGTGATGCAAGCGCGGGCAATACCCACTAAGTCCTTAGAGCAGTACAGGGGAAAAGGAGCTCCCCAGTACTGGCAAGGAGCTACACATCTGAAGCAGCAGCCTTCCAGACCTCAAAACCTGAATGCATTTGTGTTGACCTGCTACAGAGGGCATCCACCTCGGGGCTTCAGCCTAAATCAGAGTCTGTTGGGACCAGAAGGCTCCAGATTTCCCCTATGGGACAAGATCTTATCTCAGGTATTCACAGGCACATGGTACAAGTAGGCACAGGAAGGGCTATGTCTGCAGTACAGCTTCAGTATGGCATAGATCCCCCTCACCACCTCCAGTTCTGGATAAATAGTCCTAGGAATGCTCAAAGAGGTGGGCTTTTTATTTTCTAAGCACAGAAGACTTTGGCCAAAGAGACCCCAGTGTAAGCACGTTACAGATACCTCCACAGAGGAGGGGGTGTGCAGCAAGGAGGGGGGGCCTTGTAGCGTAACACTGGCTGGGCTGGCAGTGACAGGGAGCTGGCAGCAGGCTGGTGGGCACCCTGCCACCTTGGCAGGCATGAGGACAACAGAGCTGGCAGAAAAACGTTCTGCGAGGGCTGTCCCTTTCTGCCTTGACCACTTGCTTGGCAGAATGTGCTCAAGCCACAGGCCCTGTCCCTGGAAGCCCACCTGAAATGGTGCAGTACCATTCTTTTCAAAAGCTGACAGTGGAGGGATGAAGGCTCAGGGGACTGATGCTTTGCAGGAACTAAGACTGAGAGGCAGCCGAAGATGGCCCCTGGTGGGAGACAGGGACTACTAAGTGGATGGGGCATGGCTGATTATGGACACTGAATTGTCCCACTCCATTTGTCCCAGAGACATGACCTCTCATGTCACACAATCTGCCCTCAACTGTGTTTTGATGTGCTTGCAGCCCCAACTGGGGAGCCACACGTCCTCACATGGCCAGTGTGGGACTCATCCAGCATTACAGCTTGGGACGGTGGGGATGGAGGACAGAGCCGTGGGGTAAACATGTGGGTTCTGGACATTAGGAAACAATTCTTCACAGAGAGAGTGGTCGGGCATTGGAATAGGCTGCCCAGGGAGGTGGTTGAGTCACCATCCCTGGCTGTGTTTAAGAACCGTTTAGATGTGGTGTTGGGGGATATGGTGTAGGGGAGAACTTTAGAGTAGGGTGGATGGCTGGACTCAATGATCCCGAGGGTCTCTTCCAGCCTAGATAATTCTGTGATTCTGTTGGAGCAGCAGGATAGCTAGGGTCTTCATCTAGGGCAACTAGCTGGTTGGAGTCAACACTAAGCACTAACACAGCCCAAATCTGTCTAGCAGCCATCTGTCAGGGAACCAAAATTTTGGAGCTCGGGAGCAGCAGGGTAGCTAGGGTCTTCATCTAGGGCAACTAGATGGTTGGAGTCAACACTAAGCACTAAGACAGCCCAAATCTGTCTAGCAGCCATCTGTCAGGGAACCAAAATTTTGGAGCTCGGTTTTCAATGTTGGAGTTTTTAGGCAGGAAAATCAGATAATGTTTGAGAGCCGTTGAGGAGCCGTGGAGCATGGGCTACAGAGGCTGAAGGTGAGCTAGTGAGTTGCTCACTGGACAGTTTTCTGCTTCTCAGCAGACAGGGCTGAGGTAAACTTCAGGGGGAACCACATCTTACAGCTTTTCCATGATGTCTCTGGTGTGAGATTCTCCTGCGATGTGCAGGAATCCCCCTTGGGGCCATACCCTATTGTTAGTGGATCCTGCTGCTAGTGAGGCATCAAGGTTATGTCTGGGTGAGAGCCCAGCTTCCTGCTGGTGCCTTGGAGAACAGTAGGTGTGCCATGGCACCTAAAAATAGTGACCTTCAGGTGATCTTAAAGGTCAAGGCCGTGCAGACTGTCAGAAAGCTTAGCTACAGCAGGAAGATCATGAGGGTGCTATGAAGAGGCTGAGTCCAGCCCCCTGCTACCATAGCAACCATGTCATAGAAGTCCCCCCACAAATTCACCAAGCTTACTCCTAAATTAGCTAGATTTCTGTTCCAAACCTTCTGCTGTAAAATACGTTAAATGTCATGCAGCCTAACAAAACAACCCAAACAAACTCAACTTTCAGTAGGAAATTCTGCGTATCTCCCACGGTTTTCTGAAAGTAACGTTTAGAAGGACGACACCTCCAGAATCCTGCCTGCCCAGGGAAGCACGCCATTTCCAAGGAGATACAAGGAGGACCGCTGTCCCAGAAAGCCCTGTTGGCTTTGCTCCAAGGCTTTAAAACTGAGATTTTTCATTAGGAAGTACGCCATTTGCAAGGAGATACAAGGAGGACAACTGTCCCAGAAAGCCCTGTTGGCTTTGCTCCAAGGCTTTAAAACTGAGATTTTTCATTTAGATCAATGACACTCTGTAGAAACACACACTTGGCAACCTCAGGAGAAGCAATGGGCAGGGAGCTCAGCCGTTGATGTTGTAACCACAGTACAGCTGTCTCAGACCTTGCTGCTTGGCTGCTTCCTGACCACTGAGGCCAAACCTGGACCTGGATATGCAATCGGAAGCCGCCAGCTCCAGAGCTAAGATGCTGCTTAGAGGAGGGCTGGTGACTTCCCAAACATGTTTGCTGGTGGACCCTGCACCACCTGGATTCCTGCACGAGTGGTCAGACACAGCAATACAGCTGATGCAGCTGGAGACAGCTTTCCAACATGCTCCTATTATATGACTATTTTGTTTCTGTCGGCCAGCATTCAATGGCACTAGGGGTTTATTTCTAGCAAGAAGAGAAAATTATTATATGAGTAAGGTTATTATTGGTTGCGCAGTCCTGTTTGTTTACAGGGAAGTGCCTATGTCCCCAAAACAACCTGGGAATGAACAACGCTCAGTTGTGTGGCTCACTTTTTCCAAGGCTGCTTTTCCTCTCAGCTCTGCTTGCCTGAATTTTCTGTCTCCAGGAGATCTGTCCCAGGGCAACTATGTCCACTACTTTTTCTTATTTTTCCTGGCTTCCAGCCTCTAATCTGCTTCCAACAGCCAACCTGCTTTCCTCAGCATTTGCAACTCATTCCATCAGGCTGGGTTTTAGTTCCCAATACTCTTTCCTGCCGTGTATTAAGTAATTTTCTACACTTTTTAGCTATCACAGCCTTCAGAGGCTGTTTTTCTCTTTTCATTTAACTTGGAGAAACCCTGCACAGATTACCCACTGTTCTTAATGAGGTCTGTGCCTTTTGTCTATAGAAAGTTATTTGATTTCAGATTGAAATAGCTCCTATTAGAGTAGTAAGATACACTTTTAATCACTTGTGTGAATGGTAACTAACGGCCAGATCCAGCAGGACTCAGGAGAAAGCTTACAGTGGAAAATCATTGTGAAATAAGCAGAAGCATGTATTGCTGCACACTAATTATTCTGTACTTCCTCCTGGGTTGTTAACATGCAGGTAGTTTGTTCTTTACCAGCACCCCCAAGTCCCTCTCAGCAGGGCTGTTCTGTTCATCCCCCAGCCCCTACTGATACCAGGGGTTGCCCCGACCGAGGTGCAGGACCTTGCACTTGGCCTTGTTGAACCTCATGAGGTTCACACAGGCCCACTTCTTAAGCTTGTCCAGGTTCCTCTGGATGGCATCCCATCCCTCATGTGTGTCAATTTATTGCATCACTCTCCATTACAATAGCTCTAAGAGTTTATCTACTCCTATAAGTTTATCGGTACCAGTTGGCATTTCTCCATTTCCACATAGTAAGGACCACGCACTTCTGATCATGGATGTCTCATGCTATGTGCTGACCCTATGGTCATGCAGGTTTGCAGAAAAACAGTGCTGTCACTGCCTATCATACTAACTCCTCACCAGAACCATATCTCACCACATCTGTTTTCTTCTACTTCAAGATTAACTTGGTTTTGACACATGCAGAGAGATCTGGAGGTGCTGGAGCGAGTGCAGAGGAGGGCAACGAAGCTGGTGAGGGGGCTGGAAAACAAATCGTATGAGGAGCGGCTGAGGGAGTTGGGACTGTTTAGTGTGAGGAAGAGGAGGCTGAGGGGAGACCTCATCACTCTCTACAACTACGTGAAAGGACACTGTAGAGAGGTTGGTGCTGGTCTCTTCTCACAGGTAATTAGTGACAGAACGAGAGGGAATGGCTTCAAGCTCCAACAGGGGAGGTTTAGATTGAACATTAGGAAGGAATTTTTCACCCAAAGAGTGGTCGGGCATTGGAACAGGCTGCCCAGGGAGGGGGTGGAGTCCCCATCCCTGGCTGTGTTTAAGGGCCGTTTAGATGCAGTGCTGAGGGACATGGTGTAGGGGAGGACTTTGTAGAGTAGGGGAGATGGTTGGACTCGATGATCCCAAGGGTCTCTTCCAACCTCGATGATTCTATGACTCTATGATTCTATGCAGAAAGCTGTCAGAAAGGGAACATGGAGGGAACATTCCAAGGAAGGAGACAAAGGAAAGCAACACGCCACACCACACTCTGCAGTAGTCCCAAGCTGGCTTTTGAGCCCAAGTTTATCTCTTTTCATGCTGCTTGGAGACAAACCTATTACATGGACAAAAGCTAACACAGGCCCAGCTCAGAGAAGGTAAAAAAAAAAAGAGAATATTTTCTCAAAAGCTAAGTGTATATTCATTTGAAGGCTGTCCTAGGTTGGGAATGCTGGTTACAGTTGTACTAGTAAATTAAACATGCCAGAAATTCTCTCTTCACAAGGGGTTTAGCTGTGCAGGATGACAACCTCCATGCTGTTAAAGTCTCTTATCCAGATCTTACCCAGATGAGGGTGGCCACAGGGAAAACACCCGCTGGGGATTTGAGCCATTTCCTATCTGCTCCAGGAACAGCTTGGGATAACACAAACTGGCCTGGGCCACTCCGTGCCTGCACCGTGCTCCCAGCGCGGTGGTGCAGACAGTCATACTCCAGGGCCCAGAAAGTGGTTTTCTCTTGATGATGTTAACTACTGTGCCCCACAAATTTCTCTCTCACCTGATCTTTTGCAACACCATTCTGAGCACAACATCTGGCAGACGAATTGGAAAAGCGTTGGTGTTGCAAATCAGAAGGATCATTGTGTGTGCAGGCAGCCCACGGCTTGGTCACCCTCATAGGTGTGACCATAGGGGACTGAACTACAGGCATCCTATAGTCAGCAATGTGGACATGTAGAACACACAGCAACGAGCAAGCTTTGTGTCAGTTTGCTCCTTAAGTGTGGACCAGGAAAAAAAAAAGATACCCTGAGTGACGATGGGCAAGGCCTTCTGGGGAAAAGTTAAACAGGAAAAGAAGAATAGAAGAAAGAGAAGGAAATAAGAGGCACCAAGGAGGACCTAAAGAAGACAATGCACTGAAAACTGTGCTACAAACAATATTAAAAAGATTAAAGAGGACTGGTGTGATGTTCAGGCATCAGACAAGTATCTGCAGAGGCTGTGGTGAGAGCTCATAGCAGGAAATAGAGCAGGGATAAGCCACACTTTAAAGATTCATGATGCTATTAGATGAGATTTCCCTGTCTCGTGATGTTTATTAAATATCCAATTTTAGACTAGTGATAAGGTCAGACATTAGTAACCAGGTCCTATGTTAATATTTAATACTTATTGATCCCCATTCTCATGTTTCAGGGGAACATGCTGGAAACTGTCATAAAATTCCATGGGGATGTGGTACATAAATATATGGAAAGACGAGCTGTAGCACTAATTTCTTTGTGGCCTGGAGCTAGATTCATTTGCTTCTCATCTGCAGCTTAGTAGGACCTGTAGGATATGACAAATATTTATTCTCGGTGTAGCGTGTTCCTGCAGAAAGGTTGTGGCTGCTTCTTGATGCTCCCCGGCTGCCGTGTCCCCGGTGATGCCGTTCAGTGCGGGCAGAGGGAGGAGGAGCAGGGGGAGCCTTCGTTTTGGCCAACACCCCCAGCTCATACCATCACCATTTCACTCCTGAGCTACAACACCACAGCGCCAAACATGGACCTCACCAGTGCCCTTAAACCGTTCTGTGGCCAAAAAACCAGAGTGCTATCTGGCAGCACAGCTTCAGTTACCAACGACTTAATGAATGCGGAATTACAGGTATCTGATTATTGTTAGATAAATGTGATATAGAATCATAGAATCATAGAATTGCCCAGGCTGGAAGGGACCTCCAAAGGCCATCTAGTCCGACCCCCCCGCAGTCAGCAGGGACACCCCCAACTAGACCAGGTTGCCCAGGGCCTCATCGAGCCTCACCTTGAATATCTCCAGGGAAGGGGCCTCAACCACCTCCCTGGGCAACCTGTTCCAGTGCTCCACCACCCTCACAGTAAAGAACTTTCTCCTAATCTCCAGTCTAAATCTGCTCCCCTCCAGCTTAAAGCCATTGCCCCTCGTCCTGTCACTACAGGCCTTTCTAAACAGGTTCTCCCCAGCCTTCCTGTAGCCCCTTCAGGTACTGGAAGGCTGCCATTAGGTCTCCCCGGAGCCTCCTCTTCTCCAGGCTGAACAACCCCACCTCCCTCAGCCTGTCCTCGTAGCAGAGGTGCTCCAACCCCCTGATCATCCTTGTGGCCCTCCTCTGGACCTGCTCCATCAGGTCCATATCTTTCCTATACTCAGGGCTCCAGACCTGCACACAATACTCCAGGTGAGGTCTCACCAGAGCAGAGTAAATAACGTGTTATACGTATAGTCTGTCCCATGCTGTTATGATACGCAGAAGTTAGGCCCAAAATGTGGATCGTAGATGGCCCAGCACTGCATCTGCTGATGGTTAAGATCAAAACCTCTTAAAAACATGCAAAAGAGAGTTCAACACCTATGTTTTAAGGGGAAGGAAGAAGCATACCTGAAGCTTATGCTCACCGGCTGGTGATAAGTGGACAGCTTGTGAGTCAGGTCCTCAGTCTGCCACGTGGGAAAAAGTCTACAAAGATGGGCGCTTCAAGAAACTATGAAGATGAAAAAAAAGTCATTATTCATGTATCTTTACATGTTCTAACCTCAGAAAGACAGAACGACGTAGAGTAAGTAGTGAGCTTTAGCATGACAACATGAGCTTGGTGGTGCTACATCAGTGGTCTGCAGCAGAAGGTCATGTGCAACAGCTGAGGTGCCGATGTTTGCTGGGTGACAAATTTTGTAGATAGGTTGACGTCAGAGAGGACTAGTGTCTAAATGAGCTGGGAGGCCTGCATGAATCACAGCATTATGAGAGACTGGAAAGGCTACCTTGAACTCATTCCAAAACTATAATAAAGTGCAAGTATTCAGCTGAATATGGCACTTGTAATAAAGGCATACTAGTAGCTTTTGAAAACAGTGTCTTCTCTCTGCAGGACAGATGCCTGACACACCATTTGTAGGCACTTCTGGGGTGACACTCTCTCTTTTTAGTGCTTATTTAGTACAGAATTAAGGGAGGCTATCCGCAACCTTAGGCATTTGTCACTGTACTTGGACCTGAAATGGTCATTCCCAGGAAGAGAATTTTTCAGGTACCCAGTTTTTCTGCATAATACTAATAGTAGGAATAATAATGATACCGATTTAATGATACCATATTATAATAATAAAACAACAGAATAAAAGAATAAAATAGAATAATAATAATATAGGTTAGTGTTATAGTATAATATATTGTAACAATAATATGACAGTATAAATATGATACTAATAATAGTAATACTAATGAGAATAAATATAACAAGAATAACAAAGCAAGGATAGCTTTTCTCTCATCTATGCTGATTCAATTCCCTCTTTATTCTCCTAGACACAGTAACAGCATTTCCTGAGCCCTATATCCTTATAGTCCCTTCTGCCTTCCAAACCACGGAGCAGGTTGAAGTCAGCTCTTTTGAAAATGCAAACGGAGCTTATGGAAACGCTGTTCTTCCTACTGTAGCTCCCCTGCAGGTTCGGGCAGATGCAATGAGATCGTAACTAGCAGCCACAAGCACTTACAGTCTGTCCTGATTTCTTGAGTGCTGGGTCATTCATCTCAGCACCAGCACAGAAGAACAGAGAAGGGATCCCAATTGCGTGTCACTCACCAGGAGAAGCTGCTCATCAGGGAGCATCTCCACATTTCCAGCTTCTGGAGGAAATCTTGGTGGCTGTTTCCAGGATCATTTAGACATAAGCAGCAGTTACTGTGGGATCAGCACTTCTGTGGTTTAGCAGAACAGCTGCCTGCATGGGAGTCAGAGCTGTAGCCTTCGACACATAAGTATGCACAACTGCCCCTACCTCGGAAATCTCTAGTGCTTTACAAAATATACTGCTCTGATGTCTCCAGGCTATAATTTTATAACATACAACACCTCTCTCTCTTTCTTTCCTTCTTTCCTTCTTTCTTTCTTTCCTTCTTTCCTTCTTTCCTTCTTTCCTTCTTTCTTTCTTTCCTTCTTTCTTTCCTTCTTTCTTTCTTTCTTTCCTTCTTTCTTTCTTTCTTTCTTTCTTTCTTTCTTTCTTTCTTTCTTTCTTTCTTTCTTTCTTTCTTTCTTTCTTTCTTTCTTTCTTTCTTTCTTTCTTTCTTTCTTTCTTTCTTTCTTTCTTTCTTTCTTTCTTTCTTTCTTTCTTTCTTTCTTTCTTTCTTTCTTTCTTTCTTTCTTTCTTTCTTTCTTTCTTTCTTTCTTTCTTTCTTTCTTTCTTTCTTTCTTTCTTTCTTTCTTTCTTTCTTTCTTTCTTTCTTTCTTTCTTTCTTTCTTTCTTTCTTTCTTTCTTTCTTTCTTTCTTTCTTTCTTTCTTTCTTTCTTTCTTTCTTTCTTTCTTTCTTTCTTATTTTTTTTCTTAACAATTGTCTTTTTTTCTCTGGCTCCTGGAAATAAGTGATTATATGGGAATCTCAGCTTCCGTTGATCATTTTGTCTCTGTCTTCACTACAAAGACTGTGAAACATGACATCAAAGGCCTAAAGAAATGAGAACTAATAAGCCCAAATGTTCCTTATATTTTTCAGAGCCTAAATAACAAATTTGAGGTCTGTTTCATTATTCTGGGGTGTTTGAGGTTAGGAATTATGAAACCAACAAACCTTTCAAGTCAAACAAGTTTGGCAGCTGTAATTACTGAGAAATTCATAGAGATCACCTTCAAGTTAGGCACAACTGTCTTTAGGCTACATACATGTATATGTACATTTATGGATGGATGTATGGTTTTTTCCTGGAAGGTTGTTTCCATTGAAACCAGTTAGGGCCGTTTAAGACAGGGCAGACTTAATCATAATTTTACAACCAGTGTATTTTATATGGGAGCAGTTACTTTTTTCTCCCTGAATCTGGAGGGGCTGCAGTACTGGGTCTAGCTGGGGGAGGAGGGGGGGGGGGGGGTTCGGGCATAATTTACATGGCAATGAGCCCCCCACCCGGCTTTAAACAATGGCCATTGTCACTCTCTGAAGGGTGACAATGCATCGTGCTCATTGACTTGCCCATCCTGCGGGGCCTCCTCTCCAGGATTGCCTGCTCCCAGCAGGATGGGAGCTCCCTGGTCCCGTTTTTTCAGGTGAGGTCCTTGTGAGGAATCACAAGTTAAACACTCATAAGAGAAAAAAAAAAACAAGGGAAGCCTGCCGCTGATAAAAGATAAAACCACCACGTATACTTAACTGGGCTAACCTTATCTTGTTATCTCTTAATTAAGTGCTCACATGGAAGAAACCCAAGTTGTGGTGTGACTAATCAGCTTGAAGGCTCTTCTAACCACAGCAGCCTTGATAGGACTCTATTGTGCTGGGGGTGAGAGAAGATACCATTCATGCCTCTAATGGTTTTGCAAGCTAAAGCCTGGTTGTCCTCTCAAAAGGGTAGGCAGGCAATCATTTTATAGCTGCAGTTTTTATCTTTAAAAGGTAATTCTGCCAGGTTATTGCAACTCTTAAAACAAGATCAGCATATGCTTGTGCCTTTTTGCTGTTATCAGCTGCATTTACTATGCCAGGGCTGTTGCCTAATACACTTAAACTGATAAGCTATATTACATCTAAGGCAGAAGTTTCTATAGTAGATAAGGCCTAGGGAATGAAACTATATCGAGGTTTATAACTTGATTTATTTATTTATACTTCAAAGTTTATCAGCAACACAGTAGTTGATAATCTACTGTTGCGGATTCTTTAAAAAAGCCCAAGAACCAGCCAAAACCATAATATTAGCAGCAGATTTGTATCCCAAAGCTGTGGCCCCATAGATTCAACAGCCAACAACACCCAGGGGAGCGACAGATCTAGGATTTGCGTCTGATGATTTATTACTTCCCATTCCATATGGCTGAATGCCTCCTTGTATCCAGGTGGTTTCCTCTGCACACCTACAGCAAGGCCAAGGCCTTCACACGACTGGATCCCACAGAATTGGAAGCACTGTCACCGTGCCCCAGTGAATAGACTTACCCCTGTACAGATGGATATAGCAAGTCTGCTGTATACAATCATATTCCGTGACATCAGTGAAGCTACCTGGTCATTTTGTATCCGGGTGGTTTCCTCCGCACACCTACAGCAAGGCCAAGGCCTTCACACGGCTGGATCCCACAGAATTGGAAGCACTGTCACCGTGCCCCAGTGAATAGACTTGTCCCTGTACAGATGGATATAGCAAGCCTGCTGTATACAATCATATTCCGTGACATCAGTGAAGCTACCTGGTCATTACTGGCTTTTGATACATTCATCTAAGACCCAACTGAAGCCTCTTGAGCGTAGCATGTTCCCTGTGGCCAGGTTCTGAAGATGGTGTAGATACTGAGAACGAGCACGGCCTGTAACACAGTGTGTCTGGAGTAGACCCACACGTGTGAGATACAGTCCGGTGCTGGTGAGCACCACCTGGGGTGTGGGACCAGACCTCTCCTGAGCCTGGTCCATGCAGAACACAAGCCCCAAGGAGGGTGGAAACTAGTGTGCTGGGCTGAAAGGAGAGCAAGCCGGGAAGGAGAGCAAGCTCTTGTATTTCTCTCTGTTCGTCTGAAGGGGGAGGAAGCCAAAAAAAAAAAAAGAGAGAGAGAAAAAAATCCCAGCTGTAACAGCAGCTACAGCCTTCTCTGCTTGTGCTTGTTCATCTCAGCTACTAAGGCAGGGGGTGCCGAGGGAAGACAAGCATCTGGTCTTCCTGCTTATCCTCTGACCCATGAATTTAGGATGCTGTGAAATTCAGAGGTGGGAGGGATTCTCCTGGGGACCCCAGAGCAAAGAACAGCCCAACGCCCAAAGCAGCTCACCTGCAGAACAGCTCTGCTATTCCTATCTCTAAGTAGGCGAGAAGGTGACAACTCCTTTCTACCTCTTTCCCCCTCATTTGGGGTGTCACAGCCCAGAGGTTCAAAGCTCTCTGCCTGCAGTCCAGCTTATAAATCCCCTTCAACCCCCGCCCAGCATAGCTGGATGCTGTCCTGCTGACAAGCCTCATGTGCTGTCAGAGAGGGTCTTGGTTCCTGCAGGTTGCTAAAGGTCCCCTACAGAAATGGGCTTCAGCCAGAGACACAAAGCTGCCAGAGCTAAATGTCCTGATTTGAGGTAAAACAGAACTAATTGCAGAAATGGGCTTCAGCCAGAGACGCAAAGCTGCCAGAGCTGAATGTCCTAATTTGAGGTAAAACAGAACTGTTCAGTAATTTTTGTTTTTTAGCTGGGCCTCTTCTAACTAACTACGCTCTGAAATTAACAGCATTTTGTTCAGAAACTGGTCTCTCTTACAGTGATAAGACCTGATTATAGCAAGGCATGGAGTTGAGAGAGGCTCTTGCTTATACTTACTGCTCTAACAACCAAGGTCAGCCAATTTCGTTAATTGCCCCATTAAGAGGGTCAGAAGCAGCAAAGCGTAGAGGGGTCCCACCTGTGGGGAGGAGGGGACAGGAGAGGTGACCCCAAACCTGACCAACAGGGTGTTCCATCCCATCTGCCCCGTGCTCAGGGTAAAAGCTGAGGGATCAAAGGGTCAGCTCTCTCTTGCTCCAATGGCCGACGTCCAAAGAGGACTCTGTCTGTCCATCTGCCTTTGATCCCCATCCGTGTGTTCCTGACTCCAGACCCGGAATCCGGCTCCTGTCCGTCACCGAGTCCAGGCTGGGACTTCCCCTGTGCCTGCTGGTGATGTGATCATCATCCTGGAAGCTTGATATGGTTTTGTATATACTGTATATTTTTTCCCCCTTTTTTTTCTTTTCTTATTACTATTTATTATTTCATTATTTATTAATATTTTCATTAAAGTAGTTTAGCTTTTCCTAAACTCATAAATCTCTTTTGTCTCTTCCTCTCCTCTCTTTTCCTTAGAGGGGGGAGGAAGGGGCCATCTGTCCTTCTGGTTGGTCAATCTGGTCAAAACCACAACACTGAACCATATCCATTAGAGTTCTACCCCTGGATGCTCTACTGCACACCTCAGTGGGCTACATTGCCCACTCTGACCTCCGTTGCTGCTGGAGCCAGGCTAGTGCAGGCAAGGGGCTCTGGGGCACAGGGATGTTTTAATTTGAGCTGGAGGAGAAAGGGAAGGGGTGCAGCCAGGAGAGATATGCAGCGGACAGAGTAATGATGCCTGGCCACAGTTAGAGCCCAACCCCAGCTGCTGCCTCTGCAGAAGGTAGCCAGGACCTTTCCCATCACGTACTGAAAGTTGTGAGAAAAAGGCATTGTCTGTACTCAGTGTCCTAATAACTGCTTCCCGGACTGGGAGTACCTGGGGCCACAGACATCTGCATTGTGGCAGCTGATGGCTCGCAGGAGGCAAGGGAGAGATAGAGGAAGGGATGAGCAGGACCTGGGCCCCCACCTTCCCTCATTTATTTGCTGCCTCCTTCCCTTGTCCCTCCCAGGTGAGAACACGGTGTTTACGTACCTGTGGGATGGGGAGGTGTTACCAAATGGAGAGGAAAGAGTTTTGAGTAAATAGAGGAAAGAGTACATTTAAAAGCTGTGCACACATAGATCTGTTTCTTTCTTCTTCTTTTTAATCATATCAACGAGAGCACACCTCCTCCTAGAAAGAGGAGAGGAAAACAAGATCAAGTAACATATTAAGGAAGGGACCCCATGTTGTGTCACCTGGAGGATGTATACCCAGATCCCTTTACAGTGGGCACATAATCACAGAATCACAGAATCTTCATGGTTGGAAGGGACCTCTGAGATCATCGAGTCCAACCATACACACACACACACAAAAACCAAACCAAAAACACAACACCAAACACAAAACACCCAGCCCAACAATCTCGGGCACTAGAGCATGCCCTGAAGTGCCACGTCTACACGTTTCTTAAATCCCTCCAGGGATGGTGACTCCACCACCTCCCTGGGCAGGCCATTCCAGGGCCTGACCACCCTCTCAGGAAAGTCATTCTTCCCAATATCTAATCTAAACCTCCCCTGCCCCAACTTCAGACCATTTCCTCTGCTTCTGGCATGATTCCCTTGGGAGAAGAGGCCAACCCCCACCTCTCTCCACCCTCCTTTCAGGGAGCTGTAGAGGGCAATGAGGTCTCCCCTCAGCCTCCTCTTCTCCAAACTCAACATGCCCAGTTCCCTCAGCCTCTCCTCGTAGGACTTGTTCTCCAGACCCCTCCCCAGCTTGGTGGCTCTCCTCTGGACACGCTCCAGCCCCTCAATGTCCTTCTTGTGGTGAGGGGCCCAGAACTGAACCCAGCCCTGGAGGTGAGGCCTCACCAGTGCCCAGTCCAGAGGCACCATCACTGCCCTGCTCCTGCTGGCCACGCTGCTCCTGACACAGGCCAGGATGCTGTTGGCCTTCTTGGCCACCTGGGCACACTGCTGGCTCCTGTTCAGCCGGTGTCCACCAACACCCCCAGGGCCTTTTCTGCCAGGCAGCTCCAGCCACTCTGCCCCCAGCCTGGAGCGCTGCAGGGGGTTGGTGGGACCGAATCAGACGGTCTCTCCTCCAATATCTCTGGAACATTGAAAGCAAAATAGGCCAGTGTAATTCTTCACCCTAACTGAGTTACTTGGAGGAGCTGCCTAAGGAAATGGCACACCACCTAAGGAGTGGTGTGCCACCACTCTCTGTTGGATATGAAGGGCACTGCTCAGCCACAGACTGCTGGCTTCACTGCCAGCGCCTGGCATCACCATCACACGGCATCACCATCACACGGTGTCACCATCACATGGCATCACCAGCACTCAGCGTGGCTGGCACCCATGGCCAGCTCCGCGTGCTTCCTGGCACTCCGCCTGATGGACCAGGCAGTACCTGGGAATCATGTCTCCCCTACATTACCAACTTTCTACCCTCTCCACCTGTGGAAAACTGACGGTGGACACAAGCTAAAAAACATCCTCTTGCTTTGAGGCACAGACCTTGCAAAAAGGCGTTATCGGATTTTGATGAGCTTTAAAGCAGATGCTGTTACTGCAGCTACTCACGCACTCAGCCTGAAGGACTGGGCAGTGCCTCGGAATCATGTCTCCCCTGCATTACCAACTTTCTACCCTCTCCACCTGTGGAAAACTGACGGTGGACACAAGCTAAAAAACATCCTCTTGCTTTGAGGCACAGACCTTGCAAAAAGGCATTATCGGATTTTGATGAGCTTTAAAGCAGATGCTGTTACTGCAGCTACTCACCACCAAAACCGTACAGCACTATTTCAGATAAACAGCATGTCATGTGTGAGCTACCGTGAAGTTTCATCAATATAAATGTCTCTCAGCATTTAGAATAACTATGCAATTCTTTTTCGATTTACCATATGTCATGGTTTAACCCCAGCCAGCAACCAGAAACACACAGATGCTCACACACCCTTTCTCCCCCAAGAAGGGTGGGAAGAAGAGGGAAAAAAAGAGAGGGAAGGGAGAAAAAAAAACCTTGTGGACTGAGATAAAGACAGTTTAATAGAAACAATAACAGAATAGGGAAAATAATATTTATAATAACAACATGGGTCACTCTCACCGCCCAGTGAATTGGCACCATCCGAGTGGTGATCACGGATTCCCACCCCCCCAGCAGCCCCCCATTTATATACTGAGTATGATGTTCATGGTATGGAATATTTCATTGGCCCCTCCATCCTGTCTATACTTCTATGGGAAGCTGAAAAAAGTTCTTGAATAGTGTAAACATCACTTCGCAACAACTAAAAACAATAGGTATTACTGACATTCCTTTCATAGCAATGCCTAGAAAGAAAATTTACTCTTTCCCAGGTGAAACAAGGACACCACACCATGGTTAAAACAAACAGTGCCAATAAATTCACATCCTTAATGTTCCATTTTAAAATAAAAGGAACCATAAGCTTTTGGCACTGGATAGGCCCATGGCTTTGACAGATTAAAATTGAACATGCTGTATAAAGGAAACTGATAACCCAGAAGCAAGTCTCTCAGAAACTCTCCAACCCTTGTCCATCAGAAATGGCCAGTGAGTCTAGATCTAGGGCTTCCAGGCAGGGCTTCCAGCTCACTTGCACATGAAGGGCTGCCTTCAAAAGCCAGGTGCTTTTTCGGTCTCCTCATTGCCCTCCATCCTTTAGTATCACAGGGACCTGGAGGTCCCCAGTACTTCCAGCAGTTGCCCACTTATCACGGGTGAGCGTTGTTACCATCATGAGGAGCTCTGGTTGCTTCTCAGACACGTGAAGCTGATCAGGATCATGCACTGGCAGGGCAGAAAAAGTGTTAGAGGGCAAGAAATGGAGACCCTTTGCCAGCCACAATAGCCAGATAAATACTTAGAATCTGTAGTACCACTGAGAAGATTTAAGGGGGAGTGAGAACCTAGATAAATCGGACTTACATTACGCAGGTTTACCTCCAAGCACAAGCAAATTAAGCACCTGCAGAAAGTACCTATGCTAGTCCCAGAAAGCTAGGTGTCTTTGGCAGATGCAGCCTGGCCCTGTTTCCAGAAACAAGAGCAGCAATACTCAGAGACAGGTATAATTCTGCACAGCCTAAACTGACTCCTAGGATGAATTATTTCCTCTCCCATCACCAAAAGACTGATAAAAATTATTGGCCCAGAACACGCAGGTAGATCACTCTCAATGTAGCTTTACTGAAAAGCAGAAAATAAAACCAAACTCAGCAATTCTATTATGGGCAAGGAAAAATGACAAGCCTGGCAGGAAAATGTCATGTAATATAACAGAAACTGGAGGTTTGCAGTCTAACTTCAGACACGCTACCCAAGTTTTCTTTGAAAAGCCTGTTACAGTTAGATGTAAAAGCACATGGGTTCTCCCTCTGCCCTCCCCAGGGCAGATAAGCAATCAAAACAAACACATTTATTTGAGGGATCTGTTAATCCTCTACATAGACAACATTTCACCATGCAAGTTATAGTGGGCTTAGTGTTCCCTGAGCACTGAGAAGCTTAACGCCTCAGTCCAGTCCTTATCCCATGAGCACAACCACAAAATCCAAGCCATGTCTGCATGTCCTGAGGTTACCGAGGAGGCAGGGATAAAGGCCATGTTTGGTCTCTCTCCGCACAAAATCCCGCACTTCATTCCACCAAAATCCCTGCTCCGTGGTAAAAGTGAGAGGGTGGAGGGAGCCGGGTACAAGGTTTGAGGAAGACAAAGGGTGTATATTCACTTTTGCTTAGGTTAGCAGGAATAGTCATCAGAATCAATTTCTCCCAAAGCAAAAAAGCTTCTTATCTTGTTCTCTAAGAGTGGAGCAGCCATCCCTGCATAGCTGTGGGGCAGAGCTGGCTGGGGGAGAGCATGTGCCCTTAGGGGCTCTGGGCTGGAGTCAGGGAGGCAGAGCTTTACTGGGGAGAAGCAGAACCCTTTCAGAAATGCTGCCAAACCTGAAAGCTCAGGGATCCTCCACAGAGCATACCTGCCAGGCACGAGCTGCTGCTCGGGCTCGCTGAAGAGTTTGAAGGTGGATGAAGAGGGTAACTCTGCTGGGAGGTGAAGGGATCTCCCCCCAACAGCCTTTCCAAGGGTCCAAGGGACCTTTCTGCTTCTGTGCGTGGGCCACCTTGTCACCCTGGAGCTACGGACCTCCTATCTTCCTGCATCTCACCCTCATCTCTCAGGCGCACAGGTTCCTTCTGGATATGGCACATAATCAAGGAAGAAAAGGTCACTGGCTGAATCTGGGGCTGTCCAGACACAAGCAGGTTTTATTTGGAAGCGTGTTTCTCAGCGCTGGCCCTGACCCTGTCGTCACGTTCCCACTCTGTGTCAGGGGGAGCTGGTTTTGCAAGTTCAGCTGCAAAGTGCTGGAAGGAAGAGGAGGGCTGCCGGTGTGTAGAAGTGCTCTGACGTGTGCTCCCCTAAATGCAGAGGTTTTAGTTCAGAAAGAGGAACTGGGTCAGGCTGGTAGGCAAGCTGAGGGAAAGGAAAAAACAAAAAGACTTTTTTTTTTCGAGCTGAGGGAAAGGAAAAAACAAGAAGACTTTTTTTTTTTTTCCCTATATGCCACATTGAAAGATAGTAAAGCCATTGCCTTGGGCGTTATCTAGAAAGGAGGAGTCGAAATCTGATAGTCACTTGTGATAGCATGAATGCGAAGTCAGAAAGGCCAGGCAGCTTAAGGCCATGTCAGCAGTGATGTTCACTGCTGGAGACAGGATGGAGGCATAAGTGGAGCCTTTGCTGAAACCACTGAGCACCTTATGCACCATGTAGCCATGGAAAAATACTTACAGACCGTGAGGAATGGTATCACAGAGAAAACGCTGAGCTGAGAAAGGGGAAAGGGAGAGCAAAGTGGCCGTGGGAGCTCATCTCCTGGGCTTGTCCTGGGACATGAGCTGCATGTGATGCCCATGCGAGGCTGAATCAGCTTTAAGCAGCTGTTAGGTAAATCTCTTCTCCCCTGAGGGCACACTCCGTGGTGGGGTGGTTCTGGCAACCAAAGGCTGCTCTTCTCTTCCCTTGGATGAGGGTGTTACCATCAGCATCACAGTAGTGAGTGGATCTTCCTCTGAATAAAAAAGAAGACTTGGCTTTGATCATATGGTGTGGACTTATCTACCTCTGTCAGGCAACTGCTTTTATTTATCTCTGCCTTCTTAAATGCTATTATCTCAATCACAGCACTGCTACATGCCAGTCTTTTGAATACCTGTGCAGAAAGGCAAATTATTTTCCCAAAGTAGGAACCTGTTTGGGAAAAGATGTAATAAAAACCTTTTCAGTTATGATGTATTTGGCACTGATTAAGAAATTTCATTTGTATGTAATTGGTGATAAAAGGTATCTTTATTCCAGTTTTATAAGTAAGATAAGTGAGGCATGGAAAAATTAAGTGACTTGTATAGAAAGGCTGTATAGAAAGCCTTGCCCATGGCTGGGAGAAGACACATAACTAGTCTCCAGTCCCAAACCTTTTAAGTGTCTTTACTACTTTTTCCTGACAAAAATTCAGGAAGATGAATCCTGTTGAAAATGAGAATATTCTGTGAGAACAACTTCAGACAGTTTCCCGTAAGCAGCAACTAATGAATGCTGCTTTTCCTGTGGATTTGCATCCTGAAAGCTGAACTTCTCATCCCCAGCAGACTCCCATGACACCAACACCCTTCCCCCCAGCTCCCTCCCACATCTGCTTGTCTCCTGGGGCCCAGCCTCAAGCCCCAGCAGCTCTGCTGCTGCAGGAGAGCTGATGGAGACCACCATCCTTCTCTTGGGGAAGGAGGTGACTTTGGGCCTCTCTCTTCTTATCTTTTTCTGCACAGTAGATGGCCTTCATGGAAAAGTCATCTCTTTGCAATCCCTTCTTTGAAATGTGGTTGGATGCATTCAATGCCAACTGGGAGATTTATCAGCCTGCTCGACTGTGTTTGCCCCACTCCAGTGGATTTTACCTCTCTCTGGATGTGCCCATGGTCCCAGCAGAACCCATACTCTTTTTAAATTTACCAGTGTTACCTATACCTGCAAAAAGGTTACAGGTGCTCTGATGTCTTTTTTCCCCATATATCGATAACCTGTAATTTGTTGGCCATGTGAGGTTTTATCTCTTTTACCTTTTATCTCATTATCATCTTCTACTCCTTTTCCTTGTTTTCTCTTTCTTCCACCGCTCTCTCATCTCTCCTCTTCCATCCCCATTGTCCCATCTGCTGAGTGCCATCCCCTCCAGCAAATGGTCCTTCTGCTCACCTCCCACTCCCCGGGGCGGTATTTCCCAGTAGGAAGCAGGGCATCCAAACTGCAAAGGGCCCTCTGTCATGCAAAGGGACCAGTTTAGAAATGAGATTCAGAGACCAGAAAGTTCAGAGGAGGCCTCTGTTCTGGGCTGAAGGGGATACTTGGTGTAGGAGAGCCTGATGGTGCTGCCCATGCCATTGCACAGCAATAAGGCGGAGACCCAAGGAAGGTGCGTTGACTCCTCCTTTTGGAGGAAAAAACTTTCTGAGTGAACATGTGATGGGGCTGCCTGTGACAGAAAGGGTTAGGTTCAGTGACACAGGTAGTCCCTTCCAGTAGCATATTTCTTCACTATCTCTCCCATACCCTCAACACTCCTAGATTTGCAGTCTGGGACTTTACCACAGGAAAAACAACATCTTTGGTTTAAGAGGCTCTGCCTCCAGTTATTAAATTATTAAGAACAAAACAAAACAAAACAAGAACAAAACCCCCCTTGCCTTTGGGCATAGGGTTGGGGTTTTTTTTAAGTCTTGATGCTTCTCAGATCCTTCTGACAATCTTGATAGCAATCAGCTCATGACTCATCTAGTGCTTCAAAGATCATTACTAACCTCTTGAAGTACTCTTGCCAATAGAGCAGACATCCAAGCCCCCAGATTACATAGTCATCCTAAACTGTATTACCGTAGCTGGGAAGGGAAAAAGGGAAAATTGGTCTGTACCAGACCTCATTTCAGGGTAGACTTCAATATCAGCTCAAAGTTGAAGACATTGTAGCATTTAGACCCTCAGAGAACTAAATTGTGGCTGACTACAGTAAAGCCCACCTTACTGGAGATGGATCCAGTCTCTTCCCCCGACATAGCAGCTTGAAGTGATCATGATGAATTCAGCAGTACCCACTAGCTGTGATCTATTTCAAGGATTATCTCGATATATCTTTGAGCAACATTTCATACAGGATCAGCTTCCTTGCACAACTCCCGTTTTAGTTCCTTTGCCTTACTTGTAGTTCATAGTCATCCATATGTCAGGTGCCTTCCATTGAATGGAAAGACAATGCTGGACTGAGTATCTACGGTACAACAGTGACAATAGAGGCCCCACAACGTCCTATCAGCCCCACTGCCTTTGTTTAAATCACAAACAGGCAAGGTAATCACTTATATGTCTCAGGCAGATAAATAGTTGTATCTGCTTGGAAAAAAAGGATGAAAACCATGAAGGGTCACAGAATCATAGAATCACAGAATGGTTTGGGTTGGAAGGGACCTTAAAGATCATGGAGTTCCAACCCCCTGCCCTGGGCAGGGACACCTCCCACCAGACCAGGTTGCTCCAAGCCCCATCCAGCCTGGCCTTGAACCCCTCCAGGGATGGGGCAGCCACAGCTTCTCTGGGCAACCTGGGCCAGGCTCTCACCACCCTCACAGCAAAGAATTTCTTTCTGGTATCTAATCTAAATCTCCCCTCTTCCAATTTAAAACCATTACCCCTTGTCCTGTCACTGCACTCCCTGACAAAGAGTCCCTCCCCAGCTCTGCTGTAGCCCCTTCAGATACTGTAAGCTGCTCTGAGGTCTCCCTGGAGCCTTCTCTTCTCCAGGCTGAACAACCCCAGCTCTCTCAGCCTGTCCTCACAGCAGAGGAGCTCCATCCCTCTGATCATCTTCATGGCCCTCCGCTAGACCCATTCCAATGGGTCTGTGTCCTTTCTGTGCTGAGGACTCCAGAGCTGGACACAGAGCTCCAGGTGGGGTCTCACCAGAGCAGAGGGGCAGAATCACCTCCTGTGACCTGCTGGCCACGCTTCTCTTGATGCAGCCCAGGATGAGGTTGGTTTCTGGGCTGCCAGAGCACATTGCCAGCTCATGTTGAGCTTCTCATCCACCAACACCCCCAAGTCCTTCCCCTCAGGGCTGCTCTCCAGCCATTCTCTACTGGCAAATGGCACCCAGTGTTTCACTATCAGAGGTTATTCCAGCACAGCGTTTATTAGTGGGTAGCTCTTACCTCAGAATGTCCTGAACCACCCATGAAATTGGCCAGTGACCTCAAGCGCAGCTTAGAAAGGCTTGTTAATGGCTCGCACTGCTTTCCAGCCCACTGCCCCGGAGTGTCTTCGTATCAGGAACAGATGATTCTAATATGTCTTTCCACTTTGAAAAATAGTTGGCACTGCAAGTAGAAGAAAAATGCTTAGAATAATGTTTGTAATTGCTGTTTCAACATGCTATTCTTTGGGGTTTTTTTTTTTCATAAAACCTTTACCAGATGTGGCTTCTTTCCTAGATATTCCTTTCTCACATTTCCTCTTTAGAAACTTAAGTGCCATTCTAGCCACAGTTTGTGGGCAAATATTAGCTTCCATTTCCTTTTCTTTTATAAATACTAACGTTGGTTTGTAATGCAGTTTATTTCTTTTTTTGTAAAGAAAGTGAAAAGAAGCAGGAAGCCTCAAATGATCTTGAAATGCTTTTCTTTGTGACTGTTTCTTTTTCCAAATACCTCATTTCTCCTCCTTGTGTGCCTTTGTAAGTATTTAACAAAACAGGGGTAAGGTGGTTATTTGCATAGCATTTTCATTTCTACTTTTTTTCCCAGTTTTATGCTTCCTCACCATCCACATGAAACACGTGGATAACACATCTCCAAAAAGCCAAACAGATCAGCTTAGGCAGCTTGAGCTCTTCCAAACCGAATAAATGCATCATTTTTGCTAAAGCATCTTGTGAACTGAGGTGGTTCTACTGGTCTGAAGGCAGTTCTTTATGAGGATTAGCAAACGTGGAGAGTGCACAGCTCTCCTTTTCCTTTCACCCAGTGCAGCCATGTACAGAAATCCATTGCTTTTGTTCCTTCGCTAGTCAAAGATTCACTGGAGAACAATTTACTGCTGATGAATTTTTAAGCCATTTGCTGCCACTTACTGGATAACTAGACATTCTGCTTCATAAAAAGGAAAAAAAGAATCAGCAATAGTCGTACGATGAAAATCACAGTAGGCATCGCCTCAAGCGTGTGTCAATGGAAGAAAAATGTCAAGGGCAAAATGATCATTAAAGTTGTTCCACTCACTGGAGAACGAGTTCCTCGTTAATAAGTTACAGCTATAAAATGCTTGTAAACTATACTGCCTTGTTTCACTTCCTCCTTTCCTGCACCGCTCCGTACTGGCTGTGCAAATCTCTTGGGAGCGGCAGCGGGCAATCGCAGTATCTGAGTGGAAGGAAATTGAATCCATTTACAGAAGCTAGAGATAAAGTAACATCTACCAGGAAGAGAGAGTACATTTTCCTACCTTTTTCATTTTACTTCCACACGACAATTCTATGATTCTATGATGTTATTTCCTGAGGACGCCAGTACTGATGGTATTGCTATTTCCTTAATGAAATGGGAAGTTTCTTTTATTTTGGTGTATCACCTGGAGAGTTTTAATCCAAGCTGCCATTAAAAAAGAGATGGTTAAAAGAACATTAGAGGCTGCAAAGCAAAATATTTACAAATAGTAGCCAGGACTAAGAAGACAGAAATAAGAAAGTTCATTTGCACTACAGTCTAGTCTTTGTCATGCAAGGACATACTGTTTGGACAGAATTATTGCCTAACTGGGAATGGGATGGTGAGATACAGCCCACAAATATTTGGTCTTTCCTCACTTTTCAGTCCCTCTTCCCTTACCTACTATACACTACTGAAACCCTGATCTGAAGGCAGAACTATTAATTTCTTCCCAGTATGTCCTGCAGAAGTGTTATCTTATTATCCAAGCACACCACAACTGCAAATTAATTTATTTTTCATAGCGCCTCTTTGGGAATAAGAGAATTGCTGTGAATTTCTCATTTCACAGCTGAGACATAATCAGTAGCGTCCACAATATTTTTATAAATGGAGCTGCCAGGTCTCAAGCAGACAGTATGGAAGAGAGAAGTACCACCAGTAGCCACTTTTGAAGTCTGATTTTAGCAGGGTGTATGAGGTTTCTTTGCCAGAGCCAAGGACAGAGCACAGTTCTGCAACACAACACTGGTGTCCTTGGCTGCACCTCTTGCAGCTCCTCCAACGAAAACAGCCAGGGTCCAACAGCTTCTTGCAGTCAATAAACATGATCCATCCTCAAAACAGGTCCATGATGTTCATCAGTTGAGCTGGGATCTCAGGACAATACCAAGTGATCACATATTTAAAACTTATGGACTGGAAAAGGAGCAGGCGTCTGACTTTCCCTTTGCATGGTGGCCCATGGGCAAGAGACTTTGGCATTTCCCTGTGTCTCACTACCCAGATTTTGAGGTTGATCTTTTCTATTTCAGCTTCCCTGAGGCCTTTCTGATAGGTCAGGAGACGGCAGGCCTTGCTTCCTGGTGACACAAACCAGTCGAACTGGGCAAGCAGGGAAGATTTTACATCAGTTCAGCATGTCCCCCAAGACCAGCCAGCTCCTTCAGTAGAGCACAGGACCTTCCTAGTGCCTGCTGTTGATGTGATAATGTCCCCCAAGTTGTTTCCACATATGACCGGCCAGCTCCTTCAGTAGAGCACGGGACCTTCCTAGTGCCTGCTGTTGATGTGATCATCATCCTGGGAGCTTGTTATGGTGTTGTATATATAGTGCATATTTCATTATTTTCTTTTTGATATTTTATTAATATTTGCATTAAAGTGGTTTAGTTTCTTTTCAACTTATAAGTCTACTACAAAGAACAAAATGTGGGATATGAGAAATGATGACTTTGGGGTGCAATGTTTCCTGTTGCACAGAGGGATGTAAAGTACACATTAAGATACTTCACTGTCATGGTCTGACTAGTAACCAACCCATTCCTCTATATTGCTTTCTCACTTCCTCACTGAATCATCACAGCATTTTTAATAATTATCGTTTGTTGTTTTTAGCAGCAGAAAATGTTGAGAAATGAGAGAAATGTGAAATCTTGTGTCTTAAGGGTCACCCTGTAACAACAAAGCTGTCTCTAGTTCTATTAATAAGCAACTTACCTAATGACAATCTTAAAAAACTGCAAAAACCAAACTCTTTTTATACATGCTAGATTTCTCCCAGACAGCATTGCATCCCTCATCTCCATAAAGCAGAAAAGTATTCAGAAGTGGGGCATAACCAGTGGAGTAACCTCCAGGGCAACCATACTGAACTTATTCATTAATTGTTTCATTTATTCATTGCATGGATTTATTTAAAAACAAAAAAAACCCAACACAAACCAACCATACCCAAGGTCAGGGCATTTGCTGGTGCTGTGCACACAGCTGGCTATGGAGCAGCTATGGAGTGAGGCTGTGTCTCAGCCCTATTCCATGGCCTTCACAGCTCCAAACAAGACTTGTCCAAGGAGCATGGGGTCATGTAGCCTGTGCTGCCTGCACGGGCAGGGAGGATGCAAGGAATGCTGCATTGTGGCTTGGGGACTGAAGATGGTGAGATAACAGCAGCCTCTGGTAGGTATGAGGGGTGAAGGAGCTTCCTTTCCCTCCCTGTTGGACTCCAGCAAGGACAGCCTGGTGTACAAACAGTCCTGGCTCAGGAAAAATGCTCTGTGTCCACTGATGAGCGAGGTGGCATTTGAGTTTTGCCTGAAGGCACAGCCATTTTTAACGTAGCTGCTGGACTGCTTTCTGGTCGTAAAGCAGAGTAGTTCCTACAACAGGACAAGCTTTGTCATTTGTTGGGTGTGCAGAAAGCTGCACGCTCACCGCGTGGGATGCTGCACTGCATGCCTTACTTTATGTTGACCTTACTCATGATCAAAAAGCGCTATGAAGAAAAATAAACTAAATCCAAACCTTCAGACCTCCTAAACTGTCTTCTATATACTCTTTTTTTTTTTTGCTGTTTTTTAAAGTAAGTCTTGAGTGAAAAATGAATTGCTGCAACTCCCTTGAGCTTTAGCTTTTCCTTCTGCCACAGGTGTAATGGAAAAATGACTCTTAGTGGGGAGACACCATGGTGTCCAAGGGGAACAATATGTCCATCGTGACTCCCCCCCTGAGACATCCTTAGGAAGTGTGTTCTGCCAGCAGATGCCAAAGGTAAGCTGTGCCATATGACTGACACCACATCCAGCTGGTTAACGTGCCAGGATCAGAACAGAAGAGACGGCACATACTAAAGTACAGACATTCACAGCTGGAAAATGGCATCAGGAATGACCTAACGGGCCAGGAGTGTTTCTGTGCATCAGCTGAGTTTAAATTTCAGATTAATATGCAACTACAGTAAGCTAGAGGCTCAGGAACCACGGGAAAGATGCATTACCTACAGAAATCACACGCAGTACTGGTGTTTAGAGCAGCTTGAGGGAGCTGGTTTCTGCAGTGATATCATACATGCCACATCAAACTCTTTCCAAACCACGTGAGGTCTGAAGCCGACAGCCTGTCCCTCTGGCAGCTCAGGTACCAGTGGGGAATTCTGCCTGTTATTAAAACTGCAGACATCCAACTGCCTGCTGTGTCTGGCAGACTGTGTTTTAAACACCCTTGAGAGAGGAAGGTCAGCATGAACTAGGTTGGACGCAGCTCTGGCTGTGGACGTGCCGTGAGCTCTGGATGCAAGCTGCTGTCAAGCTAGAAGCAGACGCACTCAGCCCTTCCCAAAGCTGAGCTTAAAAGCCAGAGGAAAGGACAGATTCAGTCATTTAGCTCCTCCACCTTAGTGTGGACCACTAGGACCACCAGGACCACCACCTTAGTGTGGACCACTAGGACCACTAGGTCCACCACCTTAGTGTGGACCACCAGGACTTGGACTCAAACCTCTAGTCTGAAAGAGGTCCCCTTGGTGGGATGTGCACACCAGCCCGCCCAGCCAGAGCCAGTGACTGTGAATACCCTGGATATTAGGAGCCGGGGTGCAGGAGTTTGCCATTCCCAGTGCCCCCAGAGCTCTGAAGGCAGCCCCGGGTTTCTCTGTACCCGGAACATCATGTGAAGGAGAAAGTTTACAGAAATGGGACAGCACCGTGTTTTGTTAACCTGTGTGACTAAGACGGTGACGTTTGTCTTACATTTTCTACTCAAGATAAGAGCTTTCCTCCAGCAGCTGCTGCCCTTTAGTTCAAGGTGGATGGGTTTGACTATAATAAGCAAAATATAAACAAAAGTTATTGTTTCTAAAACCAGTTTTCTTCTGCCTTATTTGCACTCCAGGTTTCTGCGTTTTAAACAACTTTTCCGTCCCATGTTGGGCATATTCTCTTTGTTCCAAACACACATGCATATGTTTGCACTTGTGTGCAAACACATATATACAAAACCACACACACGTATATATATGTACAAATTCCCTACAGTAGTCACTAAACTGCAAATGATAGTTCTTTAATACTTTTATATATGCTGCCCAGTATAGTTGTACAGTGGACTTGAGGGGGATAATTCATTATTGAAGGTATAGTAATTTTTATTTTCTTAGATAAGATTTCCAAGTTCCTCTTCTTTGCAATTTCTGATTAGTTTTACAATACCAATAAATTTCAAAAATGCAGTAGAAACTTTGCATGGCTCCTCCTCTATTTTCTCAGCTCTTTTAGAGGAACAAAACATCTTTGAAATGCTTGAAATATTTCAGGTTTTTATTTCTATTTCTTGGTCTCCTTTTTTTTCCTTTGCCTAATTCCAATTTGGTTGTCTTCCATAAAAAGTACACCTATCAGAATAAACTCTTCAGAGAAAAAAAAATGATGCATTATTTTGCATATTTCCTCTTCAAACTAATTCCTATGAATCAGTTGACTGAGTATTTCTAGAAGTCATCAATTCATGATAAATTTTTGATAATAGTACAAATCTGAGAAGTAATGTTTTGATTGACCAACAGGTCACATAGGATTTCAGTGTTCTTCTACCCGAGGCTATACACTCAGAATCAGATTTCTGCTGCAGATTTGTGCTGTTACACTTTTGCAGATATTGTTGTCAGGATAGATCTGCTTCTTCACAGCTATTTTCAGGCCTCAGATTTCACAGGGACATGTGTAAGATGAATAGACACCAATTAATTTAGGAATTGTCTGCAAATATTGTTGTCAGGATAGAGCTGCTTCTTCACAGTTATTTTCAGGCCTCAGATTTCACAGGGACATGTGTAAGATGAATAGACACCAATTAATTTAGGAATTGTCATCTCTGCAAACATTGGTCAGTCATACTTCTTTTACAAGAATTTGCATTTAAAAACAAAAGCAAAAGAGCAAACTCTAACCAAATTTATATCAGGACTCAAATACATATGTAAAGAAAGCTTTGTAATTTCTTCGAATTCTGAGGGCAAGTTCGGAACATGATCATGGCAGCTTTTTGTAGGTTTGCATGTCTAAATCTTGTGTGTCTAAACAAAGAGGTTCTAATATAGAACATTCAGCTGATCACCACTGACTTACACTCCCTCATGCCCTAGCTCTTGGTGTCTCCTATTGATAAGCCATCTCTGAAAGTTCAGGGATGTGGGTGGCATTTGAACCACCTGCACATAACTGCTTGAGCCAGGCCCTTTGCTTCTCTAGAACTTGTTCTGCCACCTGAAGTGGCAGGAGTAGTGTAAGACAAGCACAGGAGCCTCTGAGGAACACCCTTGTTCAGCAGGACCATCAGCTGGTGCAGGACATGGGCAGTCCCTGCAGGCTGGGGGTGACCTATTCTGGTGGCTATTTCAGCTGAAGAGCGGGTGAAATGCATTACATATTACATATGTAATGTATACGTGGGGTATATGTATTCATGGGTCTTGGTTCTCCAGGTGTCCAGCCTTGTTCAGCAGGACCATCAGCTGGCGCAGGATGTGGGCAGTCCCTGCAGGCTGGGGGTGACCTATTCTGGTGGGTATTTCAGCTGAAGAGTGGGTGAAATGCATTACATATTACATACATAATGTATACCTGGGGTATATGTATTCATGGGTCTTGGTTCTCCAGGTATCCAGGCTGAGTACATGCTGAAGCTCACCACAGCTCACGGGTAGCTGCTGTATCTTGCCTGGCCCAATGGGACATGGCCAAGACGTGCAGCCTGTGGTAGGAATTGAGAGCATGCCCGAGTGCTCCAGGTGGAGCTTTGAGGCCACCTCAGGGTAAAGAGATGTGACTGGGGTGTCCTTGCTTCTTGGCAAGTCCCAGCTGCCTTATTTTTAGGGCCACGAGGATGATCAGGGGGATGGAGCACCTCTGCTACGAGGACAGGCTGAGGGAGCTGGGGTTGTTCAGCCTGGAGAAGAGGAGGCTCCGGGGAGACCTAATAGCAGCCTTCCAGTACCTGAGGGGGCTACAGGAAGGCTGGGGAGAGCCTGTTTAGAAAGGCCTGCAGTGACAGGACGAGGGGCAATGGCTTCAAGCTGGAGGGGAGCAGATTTAGACTGGAGATGAGGAGAGGGTTCTTCACTGTGAGGGTGGTGGAGCACTGGGACAGGTTGCCCAGGGAGGTGGTTGAGGCCCCTTCCCTGGAGATATTCAAGGAGAGGCTCAACGAGGCCCTGGGCAACCTGGTCTAGTTGGGGGTGTCCCTGCTGACTGCGGGGGGTCGGACTAGATGACCTTTGGAGGTCCCTTCCGGCCTGGGCAATTCTATGGTTCTATGATTGTCTCTCGTGTCAGGCAGCCCCTAGTCCCTGGGTAACAATAAGTTCTGCAAGGCACAAGGACTCTCTGAATTCCCCCTTCCACGGGTGACTCAGACAAAAGGAACTCAGCCTCACCGTAATTCACGCTCAGTTGCCTTTATAACTTGTCCTTTCTTTCGTGTCAGGCAGCCCTCTAGTCCCTGGGTAGCAATAAGTTCTGCAAGGCACAAGGACTCTTTGAATTCCCCCTTCCACGGGTGACTCAGACAAAAGGAACTCAGCCTCACCGTAATTCACGCTCAGTTGCCTTTATAACTTGTCCTTTAATTAACGGATGCGTGCAAGAAACCTGTTCTTCTAGCTATTCCAAGTGTGGCTATTCAACAGCAATCCATGCTCTCCTACTGTATCAACAGTCACCAGCAAAAATTATTGCAGCTACCTGACTCGATTGGTTTGGACGGAAGTGAAGTCACTGCAAATAAAGGAACATTGTTTTTCCTATGGAGAGAAAGGAACATTTCATCCCCTATCATCATGATTATAGATTAAGGCAAATTCAAAACTGACTTCCCGGAATGTCACGGGATCCTGAGGTCTATTAGTTACATACATCTGGAGCTGATGAGACTGGTTATCTTAAAGAACAAGCAGGTCTGTTTTCTTGAGCTGAACTCTGGTGGGAGTAGTTGGTAAAACATGTAGCCCCAACCCAAACCAGGGAATAGCAATATACCTGGGTTATAGACTTGTGTCTCTTCTTTGAGGATTAGGTGGGGTCTTCCCAGCTGAGGGAGCTGGGGGTGTTCAGCTGGAGAAGAGGAGGCTGAGGGGAGACCTTCTCGCTCTCTCCAACTCCCTGAAAGGAGGGTGTAGCCAGGGGGGGTCGGTCTCTTCTCCCAAGTCACAGGCTACAGGACTAGAGGAAATGGCCTCAAGTTACACCAGGGGAGGTTCAAGCTGGATATTAGGAAAAAATTTTACATGGAAAGGGTTCTCAGGCATTGGAATGGGCTGCCCAGGGAGGTGGTTGAGGCCCCATCCCTGGAGGTGTTCAAAAGACGGGTTGATGTAGTGCTGGGAGGTCTGGTTTAGTGATGGTGTTGCTTTTTGTTTGTTGTGTGGGTGTTTATTTTTGTCAAAATTAGGTTGATGGTTGGACAAGATGATCTTTAAGGTCCCTTCCAACCTAGAAGATTCTGTGATTCTGTGATTCCTCTCCTAATTACCTCTGCTTTCCTACAGAGTTAGCGAGCATGGTTAACCGCCCCATCATGTTTAATTCCAGAAATGAATCCATTTTACTTCTGGGTGGAAAATGTAGGAGGTTATAGCTTTGTGTTACATTTTCTTCTCCAACTAAGCCAGCTGATAGGTCTCTCCAGAGCTGCCCGTTCCCACCCGCGCTCTCCTGCTGCCCTCCCAGTTGTGCCAACAGGGGCTCTGAGCAGGGCTGGCCCGTAAAACGGATTTTAGCTGGGTTAAAAGACCTCCAAAAAACCCCAAAACAAAACACATCCTGGGCTGTGCTGCTCACAAAGAAAATGTAACATGAGACTATGGCTTCCCTCAGCCCATCCCTCAAAATAGTCTCAGTTCTTTGATGTATAAAATACACCGAGTTTCCTCACTGTGGCTGTTTTAATTCTAATTCAGGATGGAAAATGTCAGCACATCAGGTTTTTTATAAAGAACAGAAATTCCATTTCCTTACTGGGGTCAATTAAGTAATTGGGGTTCCTTTAAAGCAGGTAAAAAATATTTCTAATTGCAAAAAATGAAAACGGTGATTCCTAGTGGCATTTTGACTCTCCCCCCCCCCCCCCCTC
>NW_015094509.1:1943622-1976172 GCF_001431845.1 Calidris pugnax
CTTTCCTCCGTTTATCTTGTGGGGGGAGAGGAAAGTTTGAAACCACACAAGTATAAGCTCCTTATCTCGTCTTGAGGGTTTCCTCACCTTTGGCAGAGCTGAACACAGGAGAAGCCACGTGTCTGCAGCCCCACTCCTACTGACTCCCAGGCAGTCAGGGAGAGGGATGCTGGCACCTCACAAAAAAACAAGCACAGACAGATCTGAAAATCTTCTCACCTGCTCTCAGTGCAACTTCTGTTGTCAGAGAAACCCCAAAAAGTTTCCTTCAGCTCTCTTGTTCTCCTAAAATAATTGCAGGTTGACGCCATATCTCTGTCCTCCAGAGTGACCCAGCTACAGCCCCTCACTCCCAGCCTCCAGCACATTTTACCTCTTATCCCCAGAATGGCATGTCCCTCCACCCATCCACCTGAGACCACCAGGCACCAGGACTCCCACCTGCCCACACCACCTACAGCCAGCACCCTCCAAGTTATCCACAAATCCTGGCCACTCCTCACCCAGCCCCTTGGCAGTGAACAGAAAACACAGAAGTGCCTGATGCTGCAGGTGTCCCTGCCCAGGGCAGGGGGGTTGGAACTCGATGAGCTTTAAGGTCCCTTCCAACCTGAACCATTCTGTGATTGTACAAAACCCACACAATCCCCATCAATCCATCCATCCATCCATCCATCCATCCATCCATCCATCCATCCACCTATCCATCCATCCATCCTTCCCTCAGACTATCCAGCACCTCTGACTGGAACCCGTTCCCACTCTGCTTCCTCAAACTTCATGACTTCGGGCAGCCAGTTTCCTGACATGGCTCTGAAAAGATGTATTTACTGCCAGCAGAGGCATATGTTCCTATAAATTACTTGCAAATCTGTACGTCGGTTCACTCCGAAACGTGTGTAAGATGTCACACGAGGAGCTGTGCAGAATTTAGCAGCCAGATAAGCGCCAGCAGCCTGTCAGCAGCTGAAGCAACAGGTCCAAGCAAACTGCTTTGGCCACCTTCACTCCCATGCCTGCTGCCTCCTCGGGGGTGGACAAAGCCCTCAGGTGGGAGTGAAGCCCAGTGTGGGCAAGGGGCAAGTAGGGCACAACAAAGTCCAAAGCAGGGAGTGCCCTGGTCTTTGTTTTGTTTTAATTCAGACTTGCTGAACTTGCTTTTCCACAAGTCCTGTTCCCTCAAAGATGCCTTCACTCCACCTAGTTCTTGGGTAAGGGAAAAAACCAGATCCAAAGGCCAAGCTTTTCAATGTGTATTGCAGAACAGGGATTTCTACATGAAGTGGATTGACAGAGTTTGGAAGTACATCAACATGGAAACAAGGACCTTTTACCTTCCAGCAAGAAAAAGCATCTTCCAGAGAAATATTTAACTGCCTCTGCTTTCAGACAGACAGGCCAATGTGGGTGAGGATGTGCTTATTTTGGCAAAATGCTCCCAAACTGAGCTGTTTTGTGTGCGGTCAGGAGTACTGGACGCAAGCTCAGTAATTTGCTAGTGGCATCTAGTGAGGAGGTTGACTGGCCAGCCAAAAGGCAGGTCACTAGTGGGTGGAGTTCACAACGTCCCAGCTCTGCTGAAGTCAGGACGCAGAAGTTACAGAATTTGAAATTACTGATGAAGCCTGAAAGCTTGGCCTCTAAATATAAGCTTTTAGGAGGACAATTAATTGGTTACTCATTTGTGTATGATGGCATATAACACCCAGCCTGCTCCCGGATTACCTGTTATTTAGGAGAACTTGAGACCACGTGCAAAGATATTGGTCTTACTCTACAGGGCTTAAATGTGCATGGGCATTTGCAATTAATAAATAAATAAATTTTGTTACTAAATTTGAAGATCACTAGGCATATTTCCCAGGGTGTCCTTCCTATGGCACTCGTGGCAGCTCAGAGTGACTGGCTCTGGAGCTCTGCTGGCCATTTAACTGCCTGGGCTTTGCAACACTGCTGGTTGGCAGCCACGAGGTTCTCCGTCCGTGCCTGTCTCTCAGACGCCGGGCCAAGCATTTTAGCAAGGGCAGTCAGGGGAAGGCACTGATTTCTCAAATGACCATTTAAAATAACTTATTTATCACCTAGTTTTTATATTTTTTTATAAGTTATATATATACAAAATAACCTATTTATAGCAACGTGCCAGTCTTAGTCTTTATCCTTCCTGCTGCATGCATTTCAGAAAAAACCCACCCTTAATAATTTTTCTAAACAAAGAAGCCAAAACAACGCTTCCTTTTATGTTTGCACAGCCTCTGTAGCTGCCTTAACTCCAGGCTAAACCGCTTCTGTATATCTGCATAATCTTAAACCTTAGCAAATTAGAAAATAAATATATGCGCAGCATTTGAAATAGCGCATTCTCCTCCAGGCTTTATCTCTCTGTAACCACTGGAGTTGTCTGACAAGGGTATTCTTCTGAGTCCTGTCACGTGGATCTGTGGTGAAAAGATTTCAGCATTTTCCACTCCAGATGTGCTGTTTGGATTGTCCCTGGGATGCTTTGGGGGGGTCTGTGAAAAACAACTGCTCCCAGAGAAGATCACTGCACGTGAGCAGGTCTCCTCCACCCGCACGGGCTGCACAAACATGGACCACATCACTCAGGAGCATCCAGGTGGGGCTTGAAGATCTCCAGAGAAGGGGACTCCACACCCTCCCTGGGCAGCCTCTGCCAGGGCTCTGCCACCCTCACCCCAAACAAGTTCTTCCTCCCATTGGAGTGGAACTTCCCATGGTCCAGCTTGTGCCCGTTGCCCCTCGTCCTGTCACTGGGAACCACTGGAAAGAGTCCGGCTCCATCCTCCTTCAACCCACCCTTTAGACCCTTGTCAGCATTCAGAAGGTCTCCCCTCAGCCTTCTCTTCTCCAGGCTCAAGAGCCCCAGCTCTCTCAGCCTTTCCTCATCAGGGAGATGCTCCAATCCCTCCATCATCTCTGTTGCCCTACGCTGGACTCTCTCCAGCAGTTCCCTGTCTCTCTTGAACTGGGGAGCCCAGAACTGGACGCAGGATTCCAGTTGTGGCCTCCCCAGTGCAGAGCAGAGGGGGAGAATGACCTCCCTCCACCTCCTGGCCACACTCTTCCCTACGCAGCCCAGGATCCCATTGGCCTCTTGGCCACAAGGACACATTGCTGGCTCATGGAGAGTTTACTGTCCACCAGGACCCCCAGATCCTCCTCCTCAGAACTGCTTTCCAGCAGGTCCACCCCAACCTATACTGGTGCCTGGGGTTCTTCCTCCCCAGGTGCAGGACCCTACACTTGCCCTTGTTGAACCTCATGAGGTTCTTCTCTGCCCAGCTCTCCAGCCTGTCCAGGTCACGCTGGAGAAACTAATGTTAGTCTGCTGCCTTGTGGGAAAAGGACTAACTGTAGGCAAAGGTTAGGGAAGGAGTGCTTTCCATAGAAGGAGGCACTACTGGCACCAACACCAGCTCTCAGGATGGATTTTAACTGGAATGCCTGTCCTTGCTGCTGTCTTCGAGTGGTCACAGAACCATTGAATCTTTTAGTTTGGAAAAGACCTTTAAGATCATCAGGTCCAACCATTAGCCTAGCACTGCCAAGTCCACCACTAAACCATGTCCCTCAGCACCACATCTACATGTCTTTTAAACACCTCCAGGGATGGTGACTCGAACACTTCCCTGGGCAGCCTGTTCCAATGCTTCAGAACCCTTTTGCTGAATAAATTTTTCCTAATATCCATCCTAAACCTCCTGTGGTGCAACTTGAGGCCATTTCCTCTTGTCCCATCGCCTGTTCCTTGGGAGCAGAGACCGACCCCCCCCGGCTACACCCTCCTTTCAGGGAGTTGGAGAGAGCGAGAAGGTCTCCCCTCAGCCTCCTTTTCTCCAGGCTGAACACCCCCAGCTCCCTCAGCTGTGCCTCACACTTGTGCTCCAGACCCCTCACCAGCTTTGTTGCCCTTCTTTGGGCACACACCAGCCCCTCAATGTCTGGATTAGGTATATGATCTGTCAGACCGGTCCCATTGAAGGGCAGGGATGCTCAGTTCATGAGTCCAAAGCTGGGAACAAAATAGCAACAAAACAATGAGAACAGGCTAGCCAAGGAGAGCTGGGGAAATAAGAAATTATTAGGCACCTAAGAAACATTACAGTAAAAGCACAGATGTCCCAGAAGAGGCAGGTGCTGCAGGATGAGGCAGGTTTGCTGCCACTTGAGTCTAGGCCACCAAAATCCTCCTGGGTTGCACATTAGGTATCTGGTCGCATGTCTGGATTGGGCTGTATGTTGAATTTACACAGGAAATCTGTGTTGGAGTAGGTGACTGACCTCTGCTTTTGCAAATCCCAGGCCAGTGCCTTGACCACAGGCTCCAACTCCTCCTCCAGGGGCTCTGACCTCACACAGATGCTACCACCCCATTGCTGGTTATTTCACTGGGTGTCACTCAGAAGAGTCTGACTCTGTCTTTGATATGATGTGTTATTAAGTCTTATGTCATACAATAACAGAATAAGTCATAATCTTATTATTCGATTATTAGACATGTTATTGTGTCTTGCGTCATATTATTTCTTTGCTACTAAGTCTTTGTTATACCCGCCCATCAGGTATTTTTCTGCATTGGTAAGACATCCCTCACCCGAAAATCCTTCCATTCTTACAATTTCTTTGCTTTCCCTCTGTGTCTTTGGTGGTTTCCTAAACGCTGGTCCTAACTCCAGCATGTGTTTGAGCTCCACAGGACTGCCCTTCTCCCTAAAGTTTCTTGGATGCATTAGCACTTGATGGCAGAGCAGTACTGCCCTTTGTGGGCAGTATTCCCATTAATCCCATTGTGGGATCAAATCTCAGGAACATGACGAAGAAATATCCTGTTTTAACTGTTTCTTTTTCTCCTTACACTGAAGCTCATAAGTCTTTTACATACAGAAAAGGAAACTGCTTTCTTTTGGCAAATTCTGTAAGAAAGGTTCTGTGGGAAGGGTAAAAAAAAACCCCAAGAGGTGGAACATAGATGCCAGTTCCTCATAAATTTAAGCACTGAGCTCTGGGAAGCAATCCAATCCATGTGACACTTTGCTCAGGTGCTCTCTACAATCACTGGAGAATAATCAAGTGCAAACACTTCCCCCTCTCCTCTGACAACACACCCCAGGGCCTGTGTGCCCCCAAACAGCAATTCAGTCTGCTTAAGCGTGGTGTTTAACCTCCTTCACTAACAACATATGGAACAGGGGGGGAAGTTCTGGCCCTTCATCCATGCGGAGTTGGGGCCAAGTGCTTCCTTGGAGCACAGGTGCTGGAAAGCCCACCCACCCCTGGAGCTTGCACAGTTGTCTTTGAGGTGTAGGAGTTAGAGACTGTGTTTGGAAGGGTCTGTGTAGCCCACGGACTGAACCCCATGTCTTTAAGAGAGCTTTAACCGCCACCCAGGGAGGACACACTGGGTGACCATGCTCACGGATGACCTTTGGAAGCCAGAAGAGCAATTGAAATCTGTGGGACCAGGTAGAAAGCTGGGCAGAGGGATCCTCGGGATCACCTGGCAGTTGGGTCGCTTTGCTTATGACAGAGCAAATTTAATGTTCAGACACTGCTTTCTCCATCAGACTACCCACCATGGGATAAAAGGTTGTTTCTCTTCTGCCACTGACATGATGTCCTATTCTCCAAACCCATCAGTCTTCTAAAAACTGAAAGCAGCCTCAAATCCCCACCCCCAGCTGTCAGTGCTCTGGCTGTGAAGCTTCCTGGCACTCTACTTCAGAGACTTTTCTCCCTTTTTCTGATCCCCAGAGCTACAGGAGCTGCATTGACTCTGTAACACCCAAGCTATTTAAAAACAATGTTGTTTGGATACCAAATTCAGGGACTTAGAAGTTAGGGAATACTGCGTCTGTGTGAGTTCAGCTTTGTTCTCTTTTTCATTCATTTTGTGCTGTCCTGTCAGTGAGTACATCAGCTACTTACTTTAATTACAGTCCTGACATTAATGTCAGCACCATCCTAAGCATGCAAAGAGGGCAAAGAATTACAGTGGCACGAGCAGCCAAATCATTTCCTCTTCTAAGCACTTGCCTTTGTAACCTAAATAACAGTAAAGCTGCCTTCCTTCCTTCCTTCCTTCCTTCCTTCCTTCCTTCCTTCCTTCCTTCTTCCCTCCCTCCCTCCCTTCCTTCTTTCCCTCCCTCCTTCCTTCCTCCCTCCCTCCCTCCCTTCCTTCCTTCCTTCTTTCTTTCCTTCCTCCCTCCTTCCCTTGCCAGCTATAATAACCCTCCTCATTGAAGTATCAGCAGTTTGGAGCCCTGAACCTTGTATATCATACACTGAACTGAGATTCAACACCACCACCACCTAGCAAGTAGGAAAACTATACTGTTAAAGTCACGGATGGTTTGCAGAGCTCCAGCTCAAGAGTAAAGAAGTGTTAAGTCTGATCTGATATTCTTTTTCCCTTGTGCAAGAGCCAGGCTGCTTCTGCTCTACATGTGGCTGCTGAGACCCAGGGTAATTAGCTACTAGGGACACGGGCCATGTCCACTTCATGTTACCCTGTCTGCTTCTTTCTGCTCAGGAACTGAAGAGTGAGAGAAGGACTGGTGTCTCCAGGACCGTGTTATTCCTGGAGAAACCCTAAAATAGGATCATGTGTGCTGTGTGAAGGAGGTAACTCAAAATAACTCTCTCAAATTTCAGGTTTTTTTCCCATCAAAATACAGTTTGTGTGTCTTTGTTCAATGTAAAAAAAATAAATCGGTGCTTTATGCTTGGATAAGAAACACATATTCAGTTGACAACACATAATTTTCATCAGTAACAAGGTTACTGGGGGGGTATTACAGGTTAAAACCTAAGATCTGTGGAAAGCCAGAGAGATTTTTATAAAAATCAAGCGTGGGCTCAACATCCACTGTTCAGTGCATTCGTTATCTCACTTTTTCCCCCAACAGGTTCCATTTGTAGTGCAATTATTGAAGTCCTTTCTGTTGAGGATACTTGTTTCCTGATTGGCTAACGTGTAGATAAAATCTTACCAAAGTTCTTGGTGCACTTCTCCTGAAGACTACGTTGCCCGCCGCGTGCTCCCCAGCCCTGCGACCCAGCCGTCGGGATCAGGAGTCACAAGGATGAACCCGTGCACATTTGAATTCCCTTCTCTCCTCTCCCTTGTAACTTATTTACACTGGGCATGCAGGAATGTATTGAGACATACACCCTTGTATTCATTGCAGCTGAAGCCGCCCGTAGGCTGAAAGATGTTGATGTGAGGGACACACACACACACACACATAGAGGTGATGACACAGTTTTGTTTCCCTGGAAATGGTGGCGAGTTGTATGTTGGATGCTGGCAGGAAAGCAGGTGGAAAACACCATCAGAGAGGCTTAGCATTTGATTGCCCTTCTGCTTCCAGGGGTGTCACGCTCAGCAGTGTCTCCACGGGGTGCTAATCCCACCGGGGGAGCTCCTGCTGCCAGCTCAAACGCATCACAGCCGTCTGATGAAAGGTGTTGAAGTGGTGCAAAATCTTTCTGCCAGTTCACGTGTGTTCAAAAGAACTCGGAAGAAGCAGTTTTGGCCCCAGAGACTTTTTTTTTTTTTTTGATCCAGTACAATCAGTCCTCATCCAGCTGGCATTAACATTGCTGTTCTGGGGAATTCAACAGAAACACAGTTGTGAGTTCACGTAAGACCTGGATTAGGGTTGGTTATCCACAGTTTTAAAAGAGTGTGGAGCCGTGTCCTGATATACAGTATAGCATTTGTATGTGGAAAGGACTCAAAAGTCACGAAAAATAAGCTCTTATTTCAAGTTCTTTCAACAGTTGTTGGCTTCACCTTTGGCAGGTCACTGAATCTCTTTGTCTCCCTTTTCTTACCTGCAAAATGAGAAGGATAATTACTTTCCCATGTAATGACACAGGGATGACAAACGGGAAGCACTGCTATCATCCACACAAGCCCTAGCTCCTCACTATTAATTCCCATCTATTCATCTGTTCAGGAGCATCTTGTTAGTCTCAGGAGTTGAAAAAAATGTTTGTTTCTGCTGTCACAGATGTGGAAGTAGATCAGCATTAACCCTCCTGAAGTGAATAATAAAGCCAGGTTGAGTAAATGCTGAATCAGTGGATGTAATGAAACACCCCAGACCCACTCTTACAGGAGCCGGACTTTCTCTAGCCATTTTCAGCACCTTTGCAATTTCCTGTGACAAAAGACACCTCTGTTTCACGCTCTCACTCCTCCAGGGACCCGTGTAGATCTAACGCTTCTAAATCTGACCTGTTTCCCTCATTTAGAGAGAAAGAATTTAATTTCCTCACCTGGAGAGCAGTTGGGTCACCAACCTCAGAGTTTTACTCCCATGCACACCAAGAAGCTTTCACAGCCTTTACCAACGATGAAGACCACCCACTGAACAAACCCAGCCACATCATCCCTGTGGTGTCATAGAATCATAGAATGGTCTAGGTTGGAAGAGACCCTTGGGATCATCGAGTCCAACCATCTCCCCTACTCTACAAAGTCCTCCCCTACACCATGTCCCTCAGCACTGCATCTAAATGGCCCTTAAACACAGCCAGGGATGGGGACTCCACCCCCTCCCTGGGCAGCCTGTTCCAATGCCCGACCACTCTTTGGGTGAAAAATTCCTTCCTAATGTTCAATCTAAACCAACCCTGTTGGAGCTTGAAGCCATTCCCTCTCGTTCTGTCACTAATTACCTGTGAGAAGAGACCAGCACCAACCTCTCTACAGTGTCCTTTCACGAAGTTGTAGAGAGTGATGAGGTCTCCCCTAAGCCTCCTCTTCCTCACACTAAACAGCCCCAGCTCCCTCAGCCGCTCCTCATACGATTTGTTTTCCAGCCCCCTCACCAGCTCTGTTGCCCTCCTCTGCACTCGCTCCAGCACCTCCAGATCTCTCTTGGATTGAGGTGCCCAAAACTGGACACAATATGAACGGTGTCCATTTCACCCAGCTGTTTCTGAACGGTGGTGAGTATTCCAAAGGGATACTGTATGAAGGACGTGAGCATCAGCTCTCACACCTTCCCATCCCACACAACCACGCTGCCCAGACTAAAGCTGCACACCACACCTGCCAGGCTCCTTCTAGGTTTCATATGCCACCTTTAGCACCCAAAAAACATGCCTGGAAGACACTTGTTACGATGCATTTGGCCTCTGAACACAAGTAGAGACATAAAACCACAGATTTACCTGCAGCTGTATTACATGGCTTTAGAGAGCCAAAACATAAGTAAATCTTAGACACATGATTCCCACTGCTTATGGATCTTGAATAGGGTAGGATTTTTTTTTAAAATGTGTACTATATACTACCCCCACAATAAAGAACATTCTGTCATGTCTTTTTTATGTCTTTATGTCTTTTATGTCTTATGGACTTCCAGCCCAGCTCGAAGTTCAGTAAAAATGTCACTGCTTTGCTGTAAGGTGGGTTTCTTTTTAAGGCATGTGTTATTTTCTGGGAAGAAACCAGATAGTCAGTAGCTGTGGACTCTCTATTCCTCAGAAATAAGCTCTTCAGGACGTGCAGGAGGAGGGGGACTGCTCCAGAGCATGGATGCACGTAGAGCAACCATGCCCCCGCATCAGGGATGGCAAACTTTTAGGGTGACTGGCATCAATATATTTGAGAAAAGACTGTAGCCTCCTGTTGCTGGGACCAATCCCAATCTGTCAGTGACAATAATGGCTCCATCTGCCCCCTGTATAAGCAGCCACAGCACAGGTTATGGGTGGAAGGCAGAAAGCCAGACGTGTAAGAAGAATTGAACTCCAAATGCAGTGGGGGTCCTGGCTTCTCTGCAGCTCGGAGACCACTGCCCTAGCAGCACCGATACCATTTCATTCAGCCTCTGCAGCTGCCAAGCATTTCACTTTCAAACTACTTTTTCCTCTTTCTCCCTCAGCTCCGATCCAGCCCCACTGCCTTGGGCAGCCTTCCAGTAATTTTACTTTTCGGTGAGATCTCTTCTAATGCTGGGGGAAACTACACTTTTAGAAGGCTCTAGTGCATGAATTTGTGAAAATATTTGCTTTACAGCCAGATATGGTGTGTCTAATGCTGGGGAAAACTACACTTTTAGAAGGCTCTAGTGCATGAATTTGTGAAAATATTTGCTTTACAGCCAGATATGGTGTGTGGGTTTCAAGGTCTCCGTGTTTTTGAGCTAGCCAGGTGTGAGGATGATGAGAAGCGAGACCCGGGCACTTGACCCAAGCTGGCCAACAGGATTATTTCATACCACGGATGTCACACTCAATACAAATTAGAAAGTTTGCTGAGGAGTTTCTCTTCTTCCATGCTGGCTGCAGTCCTGAGAACTCCTTGCCCCAGTGCTGGACCCCTGAGCCCTTCCCTTCCTCCCGAATCCATAGGGTGCAGGGTCCCACACTGGCTGTCCCCTGAGGGAGAGCACGGCTTCCTGCTGAGAGAATCGGCCGAGTATAATCTTCATATAGTTTATGCTGGTATCGGGATCAATATAGGTTCTTTACTATTAATAAGGTTAATTATCTAGTATTATTCTATTAAATCTGTTTTCGGCCGAGTATAATCTTCATATAGTTTATGCTGGTATCGGGATCAATATAGGTTCTTTACTATTAATAAGGTTAATTATCTAGTATTATTCTATTAAATCTGTTTATATTTCAATCCTGGGCTTGCTTTGTTTCTTCTTCAGAAAAATTTCTTAGGCAACTGTAGGTAGTTTATGATTACCTTATTCATGCAGCAATGCTGGATGTGGGACCTGGACATCCTAGTAAAACACAAAGGACAAATTCTGTGGCATAGGCCATAAAGAGGACCAGACATCAGACAGTGAAGGATGAATAACAGTTAAAAATGCAGCAAAATGCATCTGCACAACAGGAGACTAAAAGCAAAAGAAAGACCTTGGATTAGAAAGTTTGCTGAGGAGTTTCTCTTCTTCCATGCTGGCTGCAGTCCTGAGAACTCCTTGCCCCAGTGCTGGACCCCTGAGCCCTTCCCTTCCTCCCGAATCCATAGGGTGCAGGGTCCCACACTGGCTGTCCCCTGAGGGAGAGCACGGCTTCCTGCTGAGAGAATCGGCCGAGTATAATCTTCATATAGTTTATGCTGGTATCGGGATCAATATAGGTTCTTTACTATTAATAAGGTTAATTATCTAGTATTATTCTATTAAATCTGTTTATATTTCAATCCTGGGCTTGCTTTGTTTCTTCTTCCCAGGAGGGGAGGGGTCATCAGGTTATAGAATAATTGTCTAAATGGCAACAAATTGTTGTGGGTTCCTCAAACCGTAACAGGTCATTATAAGAAAAGGTCTGAAATTTGTGGTACTAGTAAAATACTGTGTTGCCTGTACAAGACATAGCCCATTCGTACAGCCCTGGTAACAAGCACTCATACTTTGTCAGCTGCCTGGTCATAAAGCTGTACAACCTGCCGGAGGGAGCTGTAGTGGAAGATTACCTCCAAATCTCAGCCAGGACAGCCGAGAAGAGAGCCAGGAGACAGCCAGGAGAGTGCAAAAGACCAGTGCTTCCTCCTCAGCAGCTCATCACATATTTCATGACAAGAGAAGGCCAGCATGGCCGGAGGTTGGATAAGCTGGCCCTCAAACTACAACTCAATAAAACAGCCTAAAGCAACAAAAAGGCTGCTGCTGCCAAGAGAAATTAATTTGGCGTGATTTCTGTTCAAAACAGTGTCACGGCTGAGGCTGTGCCACAGGGTAGGTTGAGTGACTGGTTCTTGGCCCTTCTCCTCCCTCCTTCTGTAGCTCTAGGGGCTTGAAGGGAAAATCAGGCCCAAGGGCTTTACATCGTGCCTTTTCCAGTGAGAAGGTCATGAAACTCTTCCTTTATTTACAAAAATAATACCTGTTTTGGACATAAGAATATTTGGCTACTGATGGTAAAGAGATCCTCTGTCCTATTAATCAGTTACTATTCACTCAAGACAAGAAAACCTGGTGAAGTCTGTAAACCTCTCTCTCATAAGCAGAGATTTAGACTAAATATGAATTATTCCCCTTAGACATATTGCTCTGCTTATGCCAACATATACCCTGCATTCAGTTCTAATTCTCTTCCATTTACAGAAGGGGAAGCTGGTCACGCAAGCATTTTTTTTTCCCCTTCTTGGCTGCCCGAGCCTTTTTGATACAAATACGCTAAAAGCTTCTAGATCAGTTGATTTATGTTGAAAGTCCAGCTTTACCTCCAGGCTTATGCTAACTGATTCCTATAGAAGCTGTTCTTATTAACCCATCGACACCGTATTTCCTCAGAAAAGCTGTTTCACAGCAAACCCCCGCTGTAACTCCCTGTGCCATCCTCTCTGTCACTCCCAGGCAGGTCTCTGCTCCGGGACTGAAACCTGCAACACAAAGAAGTGGGGGACCAGAGACCATCACAGCTTGCCACGTTTTGCTGGTTTGCTTTTGCTTTACCCAACCTATGGGGGGCTTTTAGTGCCTTTCCTTGGCTGGGCTGGGAGTTGGCCATCACCTCCCACCCGTTCCCCAGTGCAAGAGGTGGGAAAGCCCCAGCAGAAGGGTCCAGCTCCTCTCAGACAAGAGGTGGCGAGGAGAAAGGAGAACACACAGATGTAGGGAGAGGAGATCCTTACGAGACACACCCTCATAAGGGTGCAGTCCTACAAAGACTGAACTTGGAACAAAACCATAGATATCTATCTCATATAGATACATAAAACAACATGGAATATAAATATAAACCTACAAGAGGCAAACGCTTTCAGATCATTTACAAAAGATCAGCTATTTCTTGGTTCAGTGGCCTCAGAAGATCTATGGCATCTGTGGCAATAAGGAGGAGAGAATCAAGACCAAAAAAAAAGCTCCTGACTTAAACTTGGATTGTTGGTTTTTGTTTTTTTTTTTTTTCCCCACAAAACAGCCATGTGTGTTTTGCAGCCTGGCAAAAGACCAAGAGCAAATTCTGGAGGACAAAGGAGATAAACAAACAGTGGTTTAAATTAGCAAACCACAGATTGATAGGCAGCATACCCAGCTAGAGCACAAGTGAAAGTTACGGGAGAGGCTTCAAAAGGCAAGAAGACTGTTTTTGCCAGAAGCAGGATAAAGACCTGCCTGCAGCCTGGAAACAAGCTGGGGTGAGGAGCACCCAGCTCCACACAGCTGCTATATTTGCAAGACTTAAATTGTTTTCTGCAAGAAATTCAGACAGGTTGATGTGGCATGTGCAGTTACAGCCCAGACTGTGCAAAGGAAATCTAGGCATGCTGAATGTGGACTAGTAAGTTTTTCCCCACCTTTTAGAGCAGAGAAAAGCCAATTATCTTGGGCGGAAATACATTTGTAGTCATTTCAGCTAGTGGAAAGAGCTGAAAAACATGGTCTCAGTAACAAGGAGTCAATTCTATCACCTAAATAAATCATTTGCTGCCCTGATGATGCCCTAGAGTCCTGTCTGGCCCCACCTACTGCTCTAGTGAGGCAGGGGTCTCCTGTAGGCACCATGCTTTGTCCATCAGTGTACATGGGTGTCCCACACACAGGTCAAGATACTGTGGGGTACCAGCTATCTGCGTCCAACAAAGTGCCCCTGATCCCTAGGTGTCATTAGTGGAGCACCCATGGCAGTCGGAGAGGGCCATGAGGACAAAAGAAAACACCACTAAATACAAGTATAAAAATACAAGTATAGAAAGGCTATCCCTTCTGTGATTGCATGTGGAAAAGAGTTATGTGCTGTCTCTAAGTTATGATTTCTTCTATCCGGAAATATGACACAGCTGATGAGCATATTATTGATGTCATAGTCAAGGTATTTGCCAGAAATAGCACACAGATCATGGCAGTGGTAGACAATGGACCACAGCTTGATTCTTACAAGTTTAAAAATCAAAGCCTTTGCAAACCATGCAAACATTTTACTTCAAGTGCAGGACATTCACAGTATAAATGTATGGCGGATAGTGGGGCTACAACAGGTAGTCATCTAAGGATGTTATAGCACACAGATTTTAGGGAAGACAGATGTTTTGTGAAAATTAACTAGAAAGATGTAGAAGATCTCATATAAATGATAGCAAAGAAAGAAATATTCAAAGAAAGAAATAGACAGCAGCTTATAAAATGGCCTAAGGAAAATCTGGAGTGAGTTATACCAGAGGAATGTCTGTGAAGGGAGGAAAAGAGAGGGAACATAACCACACAGAGAAAACTTTGTCAGTGCAGGCCATTCAGAAGGACTAGCCAGAAATGTGTCGTGGGATTTATGGAAAAAAAAGATATTATCCAGCTAAGGAAAAGGTGGACATAAGCAGCCCATGACAGATGGTAGCAGCTGAAAGATTGAGAAGGATATGAATACGTGAGAAATTTATTTAAGGAAGAACTGTAAAGGAGATGCAATCACATCTTCAGCAAAATGCTTTCAAAGAAAGTCTTCCCCAAGGAGACCTCCAAGAGGAAATGGCACAGAAGAAAGATTGAAAACTGTGAAACTTCTAAGCGGAAAAGGAAGGAAGGAAGATAACGCAATGATTGTTCAGCCTATGGCAGATTCTTGGAGAATGGAAGAGCTCATCATCCCAGTGTGTGAGGAAGATAAGGACAAGGCAGAAAAGATTCAGATGCACATACAAAATGAAGTTTAAGTTTTGTAAAGGCCAAGACTCTGGAAAAGGGAAAAGTGTAAAAGCATTTGTTGTCCACAGAGAAGAAAAACTGCCAGGGGGACACATGGCCAGGTTCATCTTTGCATTTGAACTGATCTGGCCACAAAAATGAGGAGGTGGCTGGGGTGTCTCTCACCCGTACAAGCAGTTGGGACGCAGGAACCTGACAAAGGCTGTTGTGCCAGGGTCCCTTGCAAGGGACAGACTGTCACCGAGGCGGTTACGCTGACTCTGCCTGCTGGAGACTTGATTAGAAAAATTTCTTAGGCAACTGTAGGTGGTTTATGATTACCTTATTCATGCAGTAATGCTGGATGTGGGACCAGGACATCCTAGTAAAACACAAAGGACAAATTCTGTGGCATAGGCCATAAAGAGGACCAGACATCAGACAGTGAAGGATGAATAACAGTTAAAAATGCAGCAAAATGCATCTGCACAACAGGAGACTAAAAGCAAAAGAAAGACCTTGGAAAAGAGTGGAAGATATGTAGAAAAAAATTTGTGAAGATAACAATTATCACTGTTAGCAATGCTGTATCACTATCTTCATTAGCCAAAAATAAAAGCCAAAACCAAAACTGCAAAGATGGATTTGATCTGAAGAATTAGGCACTTGAGAGAAGTCTGGACTTTCTCCAGCTCCATTCAACAGCCAAAGGTGTGAGAAAGATGAAAAGCAGAAACCAGTCGATGCTGAGGAGCGTCACAGATGCCAGAATGTGAAACAAGAAGCCTGAAGACAAAGAATTGCAGTGGTAAGCCCCACAAAACCCACAGCCAGCTCAGAGGAAATGCTCCCTACCCCAGGACAGCATGTTACTTGCAGGAAACGCTAGGACAATGGGGTGGATGGGAGTATTTCATACAGAAGTTTTTTCCAGTCTGTGGTATCACCTAAAAGAAACTGAACCAAACGGAAAGAGTGGAAGATATGTAGAAAAAAAATTGTGAAGATAACAAGTATCGCTGTTAGCAATGCTGTATCTTCATTAGCCAAAAATAAAAGCCAAAACCAAAACTGCAAAGATGGATTTGATCTGAAGAATTAGGCACTTGAGAGAAGTCTGGACTTTCTCCAGCTCCATTCAACAGCCAAAGGTGTGAGCAAGATGAAAAGCAGAAACCAGTCGATGCTGAGGAGCGTCACAGATGCCAGAATGTGAAACAAGAAGCCTGAAGACAAAGAATTGCAGTGGTAAGCCCCACAAAACCCACAGCCAGCTCAGAGGAAATGCTCCCTACCCCAGGACAGCATGTTACTTGCAGGAAACGCTAGGACAATGGGGTGGATGGGAGTATTTCATACAGAAGTTTTTTCCAGTCTGTGGTATCACCTAAAAGAAACTGAACCAAACGGGGTCTGATTCACTGGCCAAAACTCTCCTTGAGGAAATGTGGCATTTTGTTTGTGACCCTGCAGGCCACTCACCCCCAGCGCAGACCAGGAACCGAATGCCACAGATAAAACATAATTTGCCAGCTTTGCTGAAGACATTATGCAAGAGCCCACAGTGAAAAAAAGGAAGGGGTGGGGAAGAGAGTCTCTTTCCAGCTGAGTTCCTGCCTGCTCCCTACGCAAAATTCCTCCTTCCCATACTTCTCTGAAGATGCGACTGAAGGAACCTCTTCTCTGCAGAGTTTACCAGGACAGGCTAACAAGCATCTGCCCCAACTCCACTGCACAGCAGCCCGTGTCTGCCACAGTCACAGTGACTTCTGCAGAATACGTGCTAGTGCATATTAGGTGTTGGGAGGGAGCTTGTCTACCCCTGCTGATCCCAGGGCAGAAGTCAGTGTTTGCTGACACGCTCTGCAAACTCATCACACCTCTCTCTTCTCCCTGCTGCCCCACATGGATCCAGAATAGGAAGCTGATCTGTTCCTGCATTTACCTACCCTGACACCTCGTAAGGATTTGAATCAGACATACAGGACGTGACGAGGATCTGTCAGCAATGATACATGATCTCTGAAGGCAAGTTTCGACGATGCAGCCGTGTGGGTTTGCTGGTGATGTGACAGACTGAAGACATCTGATGCAGTTTGTGAGATTTCTGCCCGTGGTAATTCCCAATTTTGGTGCAGGGTCATAACCTCAGAGAAGAGCATCTCCACTGCTCTGAAACTTCAAAACGGAGTTAACAGCATCTCCAGAACCTACAGGTGAATCATATCATCCATTCATCCAACATGGGAGGAGGCTACGAGGAACACCCTCCCAACTCAGGAGCAGGTTGCTGCTGCTGGCTGGAACCTTTGCTAACTTAAATGGTTGCGGGTCGGTGGCTAACCAGCCCAGTGCTGGCAAGTCAGCTGTGGGAACATCATGGTCACATTTTAAAGACGTAGACCTGAAAACTTGATGTAAACTATGTAAACAGCACCATGTGTGCTTTATCATAGAATCACAGAATCATAGAATGGTCAGAGTTGGAAGGGACCTTAAAGATCATCTTGTTCCAACCCCCCTGCTCTGGGCAGAGACACCTCCCATCAGAGCAGGTTGTTCAAAGCCCCGTCGAGCCTGGTCCCTGGACATTGCTGTTGCTGCTGCTGATAATAAATAATGTTACTGTTACGGATCTACCATCATGTTCAGGAGAAATAAAATTGCAAATCTGAGTATCCTGTTCCAATTATACATTCCGTGGCATGAAGTATAGGCAGATGTTCACGTTACTGCAGACAAGCTAAGATACAAACAGGCGATGCCCCAGCGGCGCTTTGATCCCTGGGTGGGTGTTTTCACTCCACAGTGAACGTGAAGCATCTTCATCGCTTTGCGTGTGGACTCTGAAAGGTACTCTGATGTTCTTACTCCATGTCCCAGTCTGTGTCATAGGATAGGGCCACGAGGATGATCAGAGGGATGGAGCACCTCTCCTGTGAAGACAGGCTGAGAGAGCTGGGGTTGTTCAGCCTGGAGAAGGCTCCGGGGAGACTTTATAACAGCCTATCAGTACCTGAAGGGAGCTACAGGAGAGCTGGGGAGGGACTCTTTGTCAGGGAGTGCAGTGACAGGACAAGGGGTAACGGTTTTAAATTGGAAGAGGGGAGATTTAGATTAGATACCAGAAAGAAATTCTGTGCTGTGAGGGTGGTGAGAGCCTGGCCCAGGTTGCCCAGAGAAGCTGTGGCTGCCCCATCCCTGGAGGGGTTCAAGGCCAGGCTGGATGGGGCTTGGAGCAACCTGGTCTAGTGGGAGGTGTCCCTGCCCAGGGCAGGGGGTTGGAACTCCATGATCTTTAAGGTCCCTTCCAACCCGAACCATTCTATGATTCTATGATTCTATATGGAGCTTTGGAGGGGGAAGGGGGCAGGGAGCAGCTAAAGGGTCTGTAGTCCTCCTCTCCCCATTAGCACCTGGTCTAACATGTAATCCAGGCCTGGTAATACTAGAAGTTTCTTGTGCCTGTGCTTCCAGCTCCCACGGCAGCTGCAACTGAGGCTGCAACTGGGTTTACTGGGTTGCACACATTGGCCAAAAGCCTTCTGGTAACAAGCGCAAAACCACCTTTGCTGGTAGGTGAGGGGGTGAGAGTATTTTTTTAATTTCCTATATAACTTGACAATATGTTTGTTTTTTTTTAAGATGAGGGTAAAACCAAAATTACACTAGGTTTGCTGGAACATTCAGCAATGACGCTTTTCCAGAAGTCTGAAGCAAAATTTGCACTGTGTAAAATCCTACTACTATGGAGTGTCATTTACAGATGAGTTATGCCAAATATAATTTTGCTTAGATTTTCAGAGGCAGTCCTGGGTTCCTGTAGGCCACAGTAGGCAGCTCTGTCTTGAAAACATCGCACAAACATGAAGCAATTAATACACTCAAAAGAGTAGACAAAATCATCAAATGCATTTGTTAATTGAGAAGTATAACCAAAGGTGGCTGGTAGTGATGTTTTGGCCAAGAATTTCTATAACAGCCATTTAAGCAATTGGTAACTCAATAATACGCACTAGTTTCTTCAGACACACTTCTAGAAATACCAGAAAGTCATAGTTCTTCTAGTCACAAATCTTTCAGTCTACTTGCCATCACACCACAGCTTCCTTTTTTCATTAACCTTTTACTTTCAAGGTTAATAGTTGTTCAGATATAAGGTTTAATAAATTCAAGATTCAAATAGTTCATACCAATGGAATTAATCCTGCATTTTTGTTTTCCCACATGAATATTTGTTTGTGACTTCTATGTTTGTTGTAGATTTAAAATATTGGCTTTGATACAAAACATGCATTATTTATGAGAGACTGGACAAGGTGCAAGCTGCTAGCATACTTACTGAGCTATTACACAAAATGTTATGGAAATGTTACTAAAATGCCCTATTTCATACTCAGATCAGCTTCAGAAGAAGCATTTAATACTTGAGAAAAGTTAAGTGATAGGTTTATGCAAAACTCGTCAAGGAAGATCTTGTTTTACATCAAGCTAAACAGAGAATCCCCTTCCCTTGGGAAGTTGGAAAGTGTCATTATCTGTTTTCGTCCCGTTTTATCATCCCAAAGAAAGCTGACATTTCAACATTTCCTACATGAAACCAGCACTTAGTCATCATCAAGAATTAGACTTCAGCAATAGGCAAGACAGGAACTTCTTAAAGCTGGTCCAGAGGAGGGCCACAAAAATGATCCATGAGCTGCCACACCTCCTGTGAGGACAGGCTGAGGGAGCTGGGGTGGTTCAGCCTGGGGAAGAGAAGGCCCCAGGGAGACCCCATAGTGGCCTTTCAGTACTTAAAAGTGGTTTATAAAAAAGGTAGCAAAAGACTTTTCAACAGGGCCTGTAAGTGACAGGACAAGAGGCAATGTTTTTAAATGGAAAGAGGGTAGATTTAGATTGAACGTAAGGAGGCAATTTCTTATGAGGAGGGTGGTGAGACACAGAAACAAGCTGCCCAGAGAAGCTGTGGCTGCCCCATCCCTGGAGGGGTTCAAGGCCAGGCTGGATGGGGCTTGGAGCAACCTGGGCTGGTGGGAGGTGTCCCTGCCCAGGGCAAGGGGGTTGGACTAGATGATTTTTTAAGGTCCCTTCCAACACAAACAATTCCGTGATTCTCTGAATCTACTAATAGCTGTAAATTCTGCTGCAGTTCCATTTATCATTATACCAGTCAATCAAGTTGGTTGTATTTTTCACCGATGTTTACTCTCCTACACTCAAAGATACCAATTGCTGCATTTGACTGTTTAAAGGTATTATTTCAAGGTACATCCTGGAGAAACACAGAAGACAAATTCCAAAGCTTTGATTAGGAAACATCATGGTAAAGAATCATGTTGAAACAAGGCTAAAAATACTTGCTTCCAGTCATCTCAATGTTAAACTTTCATTTCCCATTGCGGTGTAGCTCCACAGCTTGAAAGAGCTTGTTGTTTCAAGTAAAGATGCCCCATTCTTTCCCACAGGCATGGCAAGCTGGTCAAACTACATCTTCCAGAACGTATGAGCCAGAGCAGTCAGAGGGAAAGCACTGTGCTACAGCAGGAGTTGTAATTTCCCAGGAACATCAGCCAAACCGAGAAACTGTGACAAAATAAAAAACTGCCTATTAAAATTCTGATTTTTTTTTTTTTCAGAAAGTACACTTTCCAATGTAAAATAAAAATTTCTAGTCAGCCCTCAACATTTCTAAAACCTAGACTGCTTTCTTGTCAAGCTCAGGAAAGCGGTGAATGAAGTTAGTCTCATCCCATTTCTACATGGATCTGGAAACGAGATCCTGGGTGAACGACCTCCTGTAAATGAGGTGGGGGCGTGCAGACTGTCTTCTCTAGGACTTTCCCTCGTGCAAAGAACATGGAGAGGAGAGAAAGTCTTTGACTCCAGGCTTGTCCCAACTCATGCAATGACTATTGGAGCCAGGGAGGCACTGAGGATGAAATAAACTTCACCCTTCAGGTAAAAGAGTAGCGTACCTTCAGGAAGGCTGGGATTCACTCTCCCTGTGTATTTCCTGGATTTCTGACTCTTTGAAGCAATTTTGGAAACAAGTAATTTAAATAAAGGCTGATCTATATTTAGAGTTGTGCCAACAGAGCAAGCAATCCAATTTTACTGAAATACAACTCAAGCAAGAATCTTGAAGTGAGCTCAAAAAATTAGGTTATTTTACAGCCAGATGCAGCTGGAGTCAATGATTTATAGTACTTCACTCACGGTTCCACAGTCAGGATGACACTGCAGAAGGAAGAAAGCAGTAGAAGAATCCTAAACAAGTGGTATCCAATTAAAAAATGAATATATAATGCCCGTTGACCTGAAATGAAGATTTAATTCCCATTGGTGCAGCTTTTTACTCGAGCAGAAAGAGTAACAAATAGAGTTGTGTGTCACACGCTAGTCCATTCATGCTCTCACCCCGTTGCAGCAATACCAAACTGCTTTCCAGTAGTGCATTAAGCAACACCTCATTTGTTCTCCTTCCTCCGCCCCAGGGGAGAGGTTTGTAGACTCATTTATTTTGATAATTTGGGTGCTTTTCTTTAACGTATATGTTGCAATGAATTTATGTCATAAAGACAGGTTAAAGAAATCTTGTTGACATTTGGATGATGATGTTTGTGATAGTCTCAGCTCCTGAGGGAATTCATTCCATAGTCTTGGACCAGACTTTGAAAGTCTCTAACCTACTGCACCAAGAATATTAAGGACAAGGAGTAAATACTTTTTTACTTTATTTTTGTCTTGTTTTTTTGCCTTGAGCTTTAGCCTATATTTCAGATCACTGGTTTTGAAAGTCAGGTGTGCACACCTAAGGGGTGTGCAAGACAATCCATTGGGGTGAGGCAAGAAAATAAATTTTGTACCATTAGTAAATCAATAAATAAAATTTAAAGGGTGCTTATTTTATCTTTAGCTTATCCCTTTTTAATTTCTATTTTTGTGTATGTTTTATAATGTACATAATGTATTGAGACAATAAAACATTTATTCAATTTAAAAGTTAAAAAAATATACGTATATTGGGGGTGCATGCTCAGAATTTTTTTAGTGGTAGGTGTACACTATCAATAAAGTTTGGAGACCACTGTTGTAGGTAGCAGTCCCCTGATGGCAGCGCACCCTCACAACACAGACTAAGATCCTGAGTTTCAATCAGTATTCATAAGTCAATGTGAAAAAAAACCCCAAATGTCTGTTAAGAATATTTAAAAGAACCGCTGCTGTTGTGGAGAGTTGCTACATGCTTCCCCTACCGCACGGATTTCCCTGGTGCCAAGAATCTCCTGCAGAACTAGTGTGTGGCTGCTGTCTAACCAAGAGGTGGAAGGAATATGAGAAACGGGCATGGCAAGCCTGCCGACACAGGAGAGATGATTAAACACTGCTGGCTTCATGAGCTTCCATGTGGGTATCAACAAAAAACCCAGAATTGCTTGCAAACTGGACTGAACAGACTGTGGGTTTGTTGTGCATCTGTACAAAGGAAACTACAGCACACATGTAAACGCTTCAAAAACATTTCTGTGAGCACCTCGTCTGCCTTGCTGAGATTTCTGACCCCCGAGCTGATACCATTACGTTGTGTCCTCGGAAACTCAATGGAACTGCTGAAATGAGCATGTTGATGTAGCTGGGTGACCGGCGCTAAGTGCTTTAGCATTAGTACCTGGTTTTGAAAATGGAGCCTCCCTAGATTAAATCAAAATATCACAAAGGTGCCAACTGTAATTTTTAAAATCCATGTATATAGATGTGTCTGCAGGGCTTTTTTTTGTTTACCCTACTTTAACATAATTAACTCAATTATGATATATGCCTAGTTTCTAGGAATGCTTACAGAATACACTGACAGAAAGTTAAGTAGCCACTTCCATTTAATGTCAATAGTACATTCATTGATTTTCTCACACGCAAGAACAATTAAACATTTTCCAGCTTACTTACAACTTCCAGAAAAGCTTGAGTAGTTACAATGAGATAAGCTTGAAATTTTCCTGACTAAACCAGGATTTTACAAAGCATTAGAGCTCACATTTTAGCAATAGTATTAAAAAATGGGGTTTTTCTCCTAGTGAAAATAGACATGCCTTTCCAAAACACCCATTTGGCACCAACAACCTCACAGCAAGATAAGGCTGTTAAGATTCAGTAGATTAGGACAACAGCCTAATACCACAAGGAGGAGGAAGAGGAGCAAAATAAAGGATGTTGAGCAAGAATGCTTCAGACAAGTACCAGAGGTGCTGATGCTTCTGGGACACACTCCAGGTCCATGCCATAGAGAAGGGAACAGCCACCCATGTTTAGCCAACCCTAAACAGACTATCCAAGGTGGCCACGGACTACTGCTATGATTATAATTTGGATGGGGTGATGCAATAGGCATAATGTCATCAACACTGGATGTGGGAACCCACACTGTGTGGAGAGGAACATGTGGGCACGGTTGAGGGCTTTGATGGTTTGGGGAGATGTACCTTAGGGAGAGGCACGGCGTGAGGGCAGCGCAAAGGCAGTCAGCATTGCTGGGGACTCCTTCCTTGCTTGCAGTGACCTGCTTTGGGAAAAGAAAAATAAAAAGAAAAAAAGAAAAGGAAGCATTAGGTCAGGGAATGGCTGGTGAAGTGGGCAGGTGACATCAGTAAGGACAAAATGGGGTGTCAGGGCCCTGAGCTCATGCCCGTCCTCCCGGGAGGTTTGGCTGCCTGGGCTCAGGGCCAGCTCAGAGACAGTGCAGCTGGTGACCTTGGGGAAAGCTCTTTCCAAATGCAATGCAGGGAGGCTTCAGCCAGGGCTGTCCCTCCTTCCCCTGGGACCTGCTTTGGAGTCTCCTCCCCTTGCTCCCTGCCTGGGTTACGCTGCAGCCATGCCTGGGCACTGACTGCCAAAGATGGCCGGGAGAAAACATCTGCAGGATTGTGCCCGGCATCGGCAACAGCAGAAACAGCAACATCCTATAATGAGGACATCACTAACAATGTTTGAGATCACCAACCCTGTTCCTTACCGACACGGCATTAGCATCTTTGCTGACAGATGTCACTCAATTTAAGGAATTTTGGTTTTGTTCTGGTTTGAGGACTCATGCTTTCTACGAACTTTGGTAACCTAGGACAAAGAGAGTACTATTGGCCCACTTGGCAGGCTTGGAAATAAGAAAAATGGCACTGATCAAAGTTCTGGGGAAAGTACAGTTGTTTAAATATCCACAAGAGGAGCTTCGCTCCCTTCCTTAAAGGTAGGATTAAAGTGTATCTTTCACAGTTTGTTCACCTACTGATAAAGCAAATCTGTCCCAGTTGCAGACTCAAAAATACAGGACTACTATGGCGGACCATCAAAAACCATAAAATAACAAGAACATACTATTTTTTCAGTCAGGTAAAAGTTGAAATCCAGCAGCTTTCAGAGCTGACCTCCACTCAGAGCAGACATCTAACCCAAAGACAGACAAAAGGATCGGAAAGATGCAATTAAGACTACCAGATCTTGGGTATAAACAGGCTAAGTTACTTTAAAAGAGGGCTGGAACAAAGAGGAAACGCCTCACATTTGCTAAAACTAAACTGGCCATACCTGTAAGTGTAGGAATACAGAAAAAAAATCCCTCCATCGCCAAAGCACTTGGCCCCAAGGAGTGAGCAGATTTCCACCTCCTGCAGCATGCTCCAGATCAGCTTTTCCAGTCCTACTTCAGAAAAAAATATCTCTTTAGCAAAACCCTGTGTTCTTTCTTCATAGAAGCACATGAAAACATCCTTATCTAGAGGTAAACACATGCTCAAGTGCTTTACCGGACCAAAAAAAAAGTATTTTTCATTTAGGCTGCAGGTGATTTACTAAACCAAATAGCAGTGCTGTCCATGTGGAGAATAGAAAAGGAAAAAAAGGAACAAGAAGAAACAACGATGTGAAGCTAGAACATTAAGATTGGACTAATTGGAATGTTCCAAAACAAGGAATATAGTTAGTAGCCATAATAGCAACAACAGCAGTGGATAAAGCACAATCTCTTGGTAAGCATGTCTAGAAGCCTGTTGTGGTTGAACCCCAGCCAGCAGCTAGGACCACACAGCCTCTCACTCACCTCCTCGTTCTCCCCAAAAAGGGCAGGGAGAAGCGGGAGAAAAGGAAGGGAAAGGGAAAAAACTCTCATGGGTTGAGATAAAGACAGTTTAACAGAACAAAAGCGTAAAAGGAAAATAACAATAATTAAAAAACTAATAGTAATGGTAAAAGATTATAGAAGACACGAGTCACTCTCACCGCCCAGTGAACTGCTTGCCCAGCCCAACCTGAGGAGAGATCAGATTCCCCACCACCACCTGGCCAACCCCCAATTAGATACCGAGTGTGATGTCTATGGTACAGAATATTCCAGACCCGAGGAGAGATCAGATTCCCCCCACCACCCAGCCAACCCCCAATTAGATACTGAGTGTGATGTCTATGGTACAGAATATTCCACTGGCCATTCCGTTGTTCTGTCTGTGCTCCTTCTCAGGTTCTGTAGGTAGCTGAAAAAAGTCACTTAGCAACAACTAAAACAATGCATCACTGACATTCTTTTCATACCAAATCCGAAAACACAGCAACGTCTAGAAAGAAAATTATACTCTATCTCAGCTGAAACCAAGACAAAGTCCCAGCCTGAAAATACAAGAAAATACAAACTAAAGAGATCAGGAAAATAATGAAAAGGAGAAGAGAGAAAGCATAAGACAGACTCTTTAATGAATCTGCCACAGCTCACCAAAGACAGCAGGAGAACCCATGAAAGGAGGGAAGCCACTATCTGCCCCATGGGCCTTTCAGGCAAGGTGATGGTGTAGCCCGGGGAGAAGGCTCTACAACAGGAAGGACACACCTGGAAAGAGTGTACAAAGACATCTGGTCACAGCCAGGCAGACAAAACTCTTCTCAAAGGTCTGTGCAGTTCGACCCCTCTGGGTTTAAGAGTAATGGGAGTCATGTGCATGGTGGCCATGAGAAAACGTGCAAACTGAGAGTGAAGACTCCATGATGTGAACTTCCCCCAGAAGTGTGAAATCAGTGTGACACAGCCCCGAAATGGGCCATCCCTTGGCTGAGGGACAGCAGTGCCACCCCGCATCCAGGGCTCCCCGTGCATCTGGCACCCTTTAAAGGAATAGCTCAGGTTCTGGATAAGAAAATTACAAATTTAATTTTGTTAGTCATTGCTATTCACCTGTTAGACCTTTTCACATTGTTTTGCCAAGTTAGAAGGCTTTAACACATCTGGATGCTTTCGAATGGGTTTGTATTGCCAGAGCTCTAGAGAAGTACTTAGTATAAAAGAGAATTAAGCCAGGAATATGTACCAAAAAAGGCACGGACATGTCTGGAAGAGCTACGATGCCCACGGCGCGTGCAGGACGAAGTCAGCTGGCAGACAGGTGTGCCGTCGGTGGCATTATCGTTCTCCCAGCTGTTTCTCACCACTCCTCTGCTGAGAGCTCCCACCCCTGCAGCTCTGTTGGCAGAAGGCATTAAGGGAGCGCTCCTTCGCGTGCTTCCAACAAGTCAGACGGATTACTCAACAAAGAGGGTTTAAACCAACCTGCTCGCTTTGCCTGAAGCGAATTAAAGCGCTCTTAAACAAAACCTTTCACCGGCAGAGCCGCAGCAGCAGCAACTGCAGCATCAAAGGGGCAGCGTGTAGGTGCAAACTGGCAAAATCTTCAAATGGCACAGTTAGACCTGGAACACACTGTCTGTCCGTAGGTGTACAAGTACGCACAAGCCGTAGCATTTTACACACAGCATTGCGCAACACCCGTCCACGCGGGTATTTTATTCTGCAGCAAATACAAAGTTAATACAATCACACTGAAAATTCCTCCTCGTGGGCTAGGCTAAGGCATGTTATCTCATACTTGCTGTGTGCTAAGAGCACACAAGGAAACAGTTATCAGATGATAGATGGTAAGTTTTAACTCATAATACCTTCCTAACCTGTGATTGTGCAGAATTAAGTAACTGGCCTGGAAAACTTTGTGATTTACCTTTCCAAATATCACTTACAAGGTATTCCAAGAGGAACAACTGCACTAACTCAATTTGAAATCAGTTTACTACAGAAACAGCTACTGACTAGAGTCCAAACGTTCTGCCGCCACTTTACAAATGTGTGAGTTTCAATTATTGGGAATTACACTTTCAAAAGAACTTCTCTAATGGTAATCTGGAAGTGAGGACTGAGATATGAATAGATGTGCCCGTGCCAGGCCGGACAGCACTGAAATCCCAGCGCACAAGCCTTCCCAAGGCACTCGGTGCTCCCCAGGCAGCTGAACCCATGCCGCCAAGATCTATTTGGGTATGTCTGCCTCAGCAGCACCTCAGCAGGCAGCACAACCATAACTTCAGACCAGGGACGGCATCGAGGTTCCTGAGTACTTCTTTGTGAGCTTCGATCATTGTATTCTCTTCCTAGTACTTGTCCTGTGGAACAGCACAGCTCATACTACAAAGTAACAGCTTATACTACTTATTTTCTGCTATGATCTATTTTTCCACTTAGAATCATAGAATCACAGAATCACAGAATGGTTAGAGTTGGAAGGGACCTTAGCGACCATCTAGTTCCAACCCCCCTGCCCTGGGCAGGGACACCTCCCACCAGACCAGGTTGCTCCAAGCCCCATCCAGCCTGGCCTTGAACCCCTCCAGGGATGGGGCAGCCACAGCTTCTCTGGGCAACCTGGGCCAGGCTCTCACCACCCTCACAGCAAAGAATTTCTTCCTGATCTAAATCTAAATCTCCCCTCTTCCAGTTTAAAACCCTCCTCAGGGCTGCTCTCCAGCCATTCTCCGCCCAACCTGTATTTGTGCCTGGAATTGCCACGTCCCAGGTGCAGGACCCTGCACTTGGTTTGGTTGAACTTCATGCGATTTGCACAAGCCCAGCTCTCCAGCCTGTCCAGGTCCCTCTGGATGCCATCCCTTCCCTCCAGTGTGTCGACTGCGTCATCGAGCTTGGTGTCATCAGCAAACTTGCTGAGGGTGCACTCAATCCCACTGTCCATGTCTCTAACAAAGCTGTTGAACAGCACTGGTCCCAGTAGTGACCCCTGAGGAACACCACTTGTCACTGGCTGCCAACTGGACATTGAACCATTGACCGTAACCCTTTGAGTGCGGCCATCCAGCCAGACTGCGTCACCGAGCTTGGTGTCATTGGCAAACTTGCGGAGGGTGCACTCAATCCCACTGTCCATGTCTCTAACAAAGATGTTGAACAGCACTGGTCCCAGTAGTGACCCCTGAGGAACACCACTTGTCACTGGCTGCCAACTGGACATTGAACCATTGACCGTAACCCTTTGAGTGCGGCCATACAGCCAGTTCCTTATCCACCGAGGGGTCCATTCATCGAATCCATGACTTTCCAATTTGTAGACCACTTTTCACATATCAGGACAAATGTTCTTGCCCCAGTAATCATAAGGTTCCAATTCTGACACAGTCACGTTGCTGTGTGATCCCCACAGCAGAGCAGCCTATTCTGCAGAGTAAGGCTTTTGCTTGAGAGACAAAGGAGCCACCTCTCCTACCACTGCACTTCTAGCTTCCAAAACCCCTCAGTATGCAGGAGTATTTGAACTGAAACTTTCATATGCCCAGGAACATACATTTCCAATAACACAAAAACCATGTTAGTAAAACTTGCACTCTCATCCAAAAAAATCTTGAATCTTCCTTCCTGTATGAACACCCTTTACAGATCTCCAGGGATAGGACAACAACCCATCAGTTTCAGAAGCTATTTTGGAAGAGGCAGCCTCATCACAAAAGTGTTTCTTAGGTCCTTGCAGGAATTTCAGGACACAAATCTTCCCAGATATAATGTGCTATTAGTACCAGTAATGTTTTGCTGAAAATGCTGTGACTGGTATAGACTGGAATTGCATGATGTCTCTCATGGCATGATCTAGATCTCACTCATTTCTGTAAGAGTTAGATCAGACTTTAAATACTCTTCCTCAACTGCAACAAAAGGAGACACTGGATGTGCGTAACAACCTCACCACGTCTATGGATACCACGCTGTCCCCAATCAACAGGGTATCCTACATCAGGCATCATACAGCAGGAATTTCAGGACACAAATTTTCCCAGATATAATGTGCTGTGATATAAATGCTGTGACTGGTATACACTGGAATTGCACGATGTCTCTCATGGCATGATCTAGATCTCACTCATTTCTGTAAGAGTTAGATCAGACTTTAAATACTCTTCCTCAACTGCAACAAAAGGAGACACTGGATGTGCGTAACAACCTCACCACGTCTATGGATACCATGCTGTCCCTAATCAACAGGGTACCCTACATCAGGCATCATGTGAGAATTTCATCCTCAGAGTCTTGCACAAGGGCAAAAAGCAAAAGATCCTGTTCTTCGTGTAGGACGCTGTCCCCAATCAACAGGGTATCCTACATCAGGCATCATATGAGAATGTCATCCTCAGAGTCTTGCACAAGGGGTTTTATCATCTAAAAGCAAAAGATCCTGTTCTTCGTGTAGGAGCTTGAGATTTGTTAATTGAAACCCTAATTCAGCAAAATATACAAGCACACATTTAAATGTTCGGCTTTAAGTAGTATTAAACAGGGAATTGATTAGTGATGATATTCACCCACAAAGGAGTTTTATAAACCATTCTCCCCAAATATACATACAGCTGGAGTGATAAGCAGGATTCTTTGTGATGTTCACCCCCTTTCACAGCATTATGCCCATTTAAATCTTTTTAAATATTGGACTTTCAGATCCTGGAAAACAAAAGTGACAACCAATGTCTTCCTAGGGTATGTTCCCTGCACATAGTACTACCAGTGACTGGAAAACACACAGTTTGGATTTGGATTATTCTAGATTTAGAGCAAAAAGGCACAGGGCAGCAGCATATATATCATGATGCATCAATTACTAATTCTGCTCTCTCACTTTTCTCTTGCAGAAAGCCAAATCAGTTTTATGATCCTTCGCCAACAAACAGTGGGAGATTTTTATGTCTTTCTGTAGCACAGGAGAAAGCAGCAGAAAGAACCAAAGGACTACCAGAGAAGTAAGGAGGCTGCATGTTGTATTGTCAGGGAAGAAATCAGTGAAGATTTCTCTCCTGTAGTGTCCCATCAAAGAGTGGAAAAAGAAAGAGATTCTAGCTGATTGTCCAAATACATGAACTTTGGCAGTAACACTACTGACTCTCAAGAGACTACGGGTGAAAAAGGTATGTTAAAGAATTACCACGGCGTGCACATCAATGATTTTTTTCAACTATGAACCTTACTAGCATGTGGGTTTGCCAGGGGGAATGGAAAACCAGTTGGTGAAGAAACAGCAAATTAATGTTTCTACAAAATAAATGTATTTTTGCTACAGCATCTCAGGATGCTTTTTGAAATATTTATTCCCATCATGAATGTAATATAAAACCTAATTTACAACAAAGCACTCGGAAAACAAGAATTTCTGCAATGAAGATTAAGTGGCTTGAAAACTTTCACAAATTAGTGACATAAAAAGTGTTCCGCAAAAGTTAAGATTACTGCGGAGACCTGTGTCTGTGAAGACACTGACTAAAACGGAATTAGCAAACAGACCAGTACAACCTCAATTCTGGTGTGACAGAGCCACTACAGACTAATTAAATCAGCCACAATGATTCTGTTTAGTTCCCCTTGCCGAGTGCACTGCACAGTGGTGCAATCCCTTGTAGCAAGCTGGCAGAGCAAAAGCATGATGAGAGGATTTGGGAGGAGCTATCACCAAAGGTCTTCTCAGCAAACAGTCCAGGAGAGGCTGAGATGTTGTCCCTGAGCTTAACTTTGAGGCTGGCCCGGCTTTGAACTGAGCGAATTCCTGAGGTTTCCTCCAATCTAAATTATTTTATGGTTCTGTATCGATTCGTTGGCACTCTATATTACCTGCTGTTATCAAATGACACTTCTTCGTACTCCAAAACAGGGACGCTAGAGCTCATTACCCTACCAGCCCTCCTCTGTATCTTATCCCAGCTCATTCCTGGGTGTCCACTGGGTAGGTTTTGAACATACCAGTCCTGGGAGCAGGTTACATTCCCCGAGATCACAAGTAGTCTCTGCTTCGTAAATGTGAGTCCCGGCCAGGATTCTTAAGGTAAACTTCTGCATACGCTCGCTGCAGTCTGCACTAGTTTGAACATTTAGTAAGAAATAATCTACAACGCCAAACATTTAAAAACAAAACAAGTTTCAAACAGGTAAGAAATTCTAACGTAGGTAAGTGATGAGGCACTAGTCAACTGACGAACGCTGACAAGCAGGGATCAAGTGCCACAGGAATCCAAAAATACTGATCCAGCACAAAGCCTAAAACTTTATGAAATAGGGGTTGGTTTTGCATTTTACGGAGGCTGCATCAGGGGAACACTTTGCTTGGATGGACCCATATCTGAGTCGCTATCTCCACCCTGTGCCCCAGTTAGGCACAGCAAATTGCAAGATTCATTATCTCCCATTATTTCTCTGTCCCCTTGCCTAAATTTAGACCATCTTTGCTCTTCTCCTGGAAACCTGATACTGAGTTTTACAGTTTCTCTGTTTCTCCATGACCAACTCTCCTCTCCCTCCCAGAATTTTAGAAAGATTCTCTTAATCTTGCCAGAAGCCAAAGTTCATTTTTCTGCCAAAGGTCTCCTTTTCCCAAGTAACTCTTGGGAAGGAGGAAAGCATTCCTGCTTATGGCATTATTAACGGCATTTATAATATCCTTGCAAACTCTTCTGAGAAGTTTAAGTCAAAGTCAACTCTCCCAGACCCCTTCCAATTTTCAGGCCAATTCCCAGAGGAGTATCTTTTTTTATTGCAGAATAAATGACGTTATATGACTGCAACACCACCACACTTCTTCATCTGGAAGCCTCCACAGCTCTCCCTCTCTGACATCTTTTGTTACCTGCTGTACTGCGCCTGGGTGGGATGGAATTAATTTTTTCCTTAGCAGGCTGTATGGGGCTGGGGTGTAGATCTGTGACCCCTGAAGGGTGTTGGCACAGCACCGAGGCCGTTTGTGTTTCTTACTCTGCCCTCCCAGGTTGGGGGTGCCGAAGAGGTTGGGGAGCTGACACAACGGGGCAGATGATCAACAGAAGAGATATTCATGGAATCATAGAATGGTTTGGGTTGGAAGGGACCTTAAAGATCATGGAGTTCCAACCCCCTGCCCTGGGCAGGGACACCTCCCACCAGACCAGGTTGCTCCAAGCCCCATCCAGCCTGGCCTTGAACCCCTCCAGGGATGGGGCAGCCACAGCTTCTCTGGGCAACCTGGGCCAGGCTCTCACCACCCTCACAGTGGAAGATTTCTTCCTGAGATCTCATCTAAATCTCCCCTCTTTCTGTTCGAAGCCATGGCCCCTCATCTTACATGCCTTTGCCTCATCGCTACATGCCTTTGGAAAGAGCCCCTCTCCACCCTTCTTGTCCGCCCGCGGAGGTGGGGATTAGAGAAGTTAACCATCTCTTTTACCTCAGGAACCGGCGAGGCACCGCTGCACCCGCAGCAGCTGGAGATGCCCGGGCGCCGCCCGCCCCCTTTCCCTTCTCCCCCCCGCCCCGTTATTTCCACTCACTCAGCCATGGTGTACCTTGACCCGCCAGCTCTCCTTGCCTTCCCTCTTCTCTCTGCCTCCCGGGGGGACGGGGAGTCACCTCACCGGGCGCGGCTGTGGCGGGAGGGCGGCCGTGTGTCATCCCCCCTCCCCGCGCGCGCTCCCCTCACGCCTCGACCCCTTGGGCCCCGCGGAGGGACCCGCCCCGCGCCCGGGCCCCGCGCCGGGCACGTGCGGCTCCGCGCAGGCGCTGCGCGCGGCTCTGCCACTTAACGGTACTGGGCCCCTCACGGGCTGGCTC
>NW_015094509.1:1976705-1977488 GCF_001431845.1 Calidris pugnax
AACGAGGAAGTGGAGCTGGAGGGGCTGGGGGCCGAGGAGCTGGAGGCCGGCGCCGAGGAGAAGGAGCTGCTGCTGCCGCAGGACGCGGTCTCGCCCCCCGCCGCCGGCCCCATGTTCGCCGAGAGGAACCGCCGGACACTGGCGTTTCGGGGCGGCGGGGGGCTCCTGGCCGCCCCCCCCGCCGCCAACAATGGCTGCGAGGCCTCGGCTTGGCCGCGGAAGCACTTCAATGGGCGGGGGGCGGACGAGGAGATGGAGCTGGAGGGCGCGGAGGGCCTGGAGCCGGAGGGCCTGCTGGAGGGGAAGGAGCTGGTCCAGGACGGGGGCTCCCTGAGTGACAGCAGCGACGACGAGGAGGACGGCGAAGGGGGCAGCCTGGGCGACGGCAGCGGCGCCGAGGGCGGCAGCTGCAGTAGCGGCAGGCGGTCGGGGGGCGACGGAGGGGACGAGGCGGAGGGCAGCAGCGTGGGCGCGGGGGAGGGGGAGAGCATCAAGCATTTCCCGCTGGCCAGGCCCAAGTCGCTGCTGCAGAAGCTGCACATCTCCTTCCAGGGCTCCTGGCTCAAGGAGTTCCCATGGCTCTACTACTGCCAGGAGACCGGCCTCATGTCCTGCGCCTGGTGCACCGCCGCCGCGGCCGCCGCCGCCCCCCCCGAGCTCATCATGGCCGGCGGGGCCCTGCCCGGGGGGCACGACGAGCTCTGCAAGGGCACCCGCAACTACAAGCGGGCCCTGCTCCTGCGGCATCACCTCTCCGCCGAGCATCGCCTCAACGAGCCCGTC